>NC_041057.1:32213854-32384527 GCF_900634775.1 Gouania willdenowi | reverse complement strand
ATTGGAGGTATGGACCCTGCAAGTTTCCTCAGTGCATTCACCAACCCTTTGTTTTTGGATTTAAAAAAAGATATTTCAAAACATGAGCTGTTTCTTTTTGTTTTGTTCAAAATGGTTTCCATTTTTTTAAATAAAATAATATTTAAAAATAATTAGTACCTAGTTTATTATAGAAATACATTTTCTTCTGTAACACATTTTTATCGTGTGGGTCATGACCCGTGCCGAACCCTAAGACTGACTCAATGAACCCCTGGAGTTTGTTATGGCTTTACATTCTGGTCAGAAACATTAATCAGCAGTCATCACCTTTGCCGGTGGTTAGCCTTGCATGGCAATAAAAAAAATAAGCTGAAGCTCTCTAACCGAGGTGTCCAAGGTCAGCCAGGCAAGTGAGGTGCTCCAGAACAGGAAGTCCATAGACCTGAAAGTGTCCCAAGCTGGCCTGGAGGTAAAGACTTGTAGAAGGTGTAGGGCACAGGAGGCTGAGGACCAGGCTGGAGTATGGCTGCCTCACAAAGAACTTGTGGAATCATTGGTAACTGGAGGTCCTCAGGCCTGGGGATTTGTTCAATAACCCACTATGGAAAATTTCTGGGCAAAGTGAGGTAAGAGCTGGGGTCGAGGAACAGCATTCAAACCAGATGGTTGCATTGAGACAACAGGGTGCAAGGACGAGACGGGAAGATCTCATGGTCTAAGGTCTAACGTATGTGTATGCCCTTTTGCCCATCCCCCAAAAACTCATGTTTTTCCAGCATGTCACTTAAGTCAAGGAAAATGAACCCTGGAGATCATCCTAAGCAGGTGCCTGGCGGCGCTTGGGAGTGGACATTAACTCTGAGGCCAAGACCAGGTGCTGAAGACGGTTACAGATTCCGTTGTTACTACCATCAACCAGAGTGAGCACCTGCAACCTCCAAGGCAAAAAATCTCATTCATATGAGGCAAAAAACATCAAACACCCTGACCGAAAGCATAAACAGGCCTCCTTTGAACAGCCAAAGATTGGAAGATGAGAGTGGCACTACCGAAGCAAATCAGAGTTTCAGGTGTGACATCATCAACAGGGTCAGGTGACTCCTGTATAATCAGCTGACAAGACTTGGTTAGTGCACAGATTAGACCCTGCACGGTTAACGCCATCTATGAGAAGAAAGTCACACAATGAGCTTCATGGGGTTAGGGGTCTTTCTCAAGTCAGTGGGCTATATACACAGTGAGACGTGACGTATTTCCTGTTGAAAATAAGACAGATGAAGTCTTTTCTGTTACCGCTTTCTGACGGTCAAAACAGTGAAGTGAGCCGTCACACTTTTAAAACGTGTTTTTCACAGTTTCATTTTATTGAGCCTGTTTGTGTGGTTGTGTTTCTACACAATGGCATCGAAAAAGACGAAGTTTACTTTCCAAACAAGAAAAGATAGCACATCAAAATACCACTGTTGCGTTCCAAAGTGTACAGCTTCAGCTAGATGTAGTTCTGCTTTCAGTTTTTTTACGTTCCCACAAGAGGAGGAGCTGCAAAAAAAGAAAGACTGTCAGTGAAAGGCCAGTAGCTTATGCAAATGTATAAGATGTCCTCTGCTTTTTACTGCTATTGTTGAGTTGCGTGAGATTGATATGAAAACTATAGTCATTTGTCATAATACAGTAGGGTTGGGAACCAGAAGTTCTTTCACAATCTTAACTCAAACGCGGAAGTGAAGCATGCACATAGCCCATAAACCCTCCAGTCACATGTCCAGTTCTCCAACCATTAGACTTCCACTTTACTAACATCTCAGTGATGGGGATGGTCCTTCAGCACAGCTGGCCCTTCTGAAAGAACCAGCATCTCAGGTTCTATTTTAATGCACTAGGGAGGGATTTCAGAAAGCGGGTTATGTTCAAACTCTGAGTATGTTCAGCCTCAAATAAAGGAAACTCTGAGTTTACGATTCTTGAAGGCGAGGCAAGTTCTACTCTGAGTCTGTCACCACAGTAACATTCTATGTGAACTAAACCTGCTCGCTGGCAGGTTTTGTCTAAGAAACCCTGGGTTTCTACCTAGCTCCGCCCACCTGAACACCGCTTCTCAAGGAACACTTTAATTTACCTTGACGCTCTTTTCTGACACACATTAGTAATCACACACCCACAGACGTGGCTCACATCGTTACTAATGTTGTGTGCTGCTTAACGATTTCTTTGCAAACGGCAGTTTTCTTTACAACGTTGGGGATGCAGCATTTAGAGAAAGGCTCTGTATGCAGAGCAATGAGAAAGGTTGATCACCTTTAAAATGTCCATTGGCGTCTTTTGTAAAGTTCCCTGGATACAAACCTGTGGCAAATGTAAAGGGGAAATATGTCAATTAAAAGGAATACACATTTAAGGCTCGAAATTTACATTATTTCTTAAAAAGATTAAAGAGAAATATATGCCTTGGGCTGTAGGATAAAACTCGTACTCGGCTTAACCTCAGACACGTTGATCCCAAATACCTGTTCTAGGTATTAAAGTTTAGATCTAAACCTGACCTGGGCCCGCGGGGCATAAAAGCCAGACCCGACCGGAGCCCGACCCCTTAACTTAAAATTGTAGGCCCGAGCCCGAAGCAAACCCGACATAAATTACTATTTTATTGAACGTACTGCAGCCGGCTTAGATTAATAGCGCGGGGAGAGAGGGGGGCGTGCACACACTCGCCGCAGCCCAAAAGGTATAGTAATTGACATGACTCGAGTCGTTATCACAGTTTTACAGGCTTTAATGGAGGTCGTAGGTAACGCCAAAAATTAAAAAACAATCAAACACACAACGAACCGTCTCACACCGTCATTACACTCACACTACCCTGGGAACAGAAATTGTTCACTTGTCTTTTTCCTGCTTACGCCCGCCCTTTCCCAAGCCTCCCAGCCAATCAACACTCAGAACACATGAAAACAAGACACACATTGGCAGAGAAGCTGCACGTAACCATGATGCCTTCACTGCCATGGAAATCTCAGCATCAGTTAAACCACTGAAAACACACTAGTGGAACATAACCAGAACATAGAACCCAGTCTGTTACAGTATGCAGACCAGACCAGGTGGTCCGTGTGTGGAGCGCAGACCTGACTGAAGCACCATCATATTTGTTCCCTGCACTCCAGCAGCAAGTGAGGAATGAGCAAAATCAGCAAATAATATTCAGTGAATGTGAAACGATGAACAACTAAACGCAACACAACGCCGTCAATATCCCGTCCCACTACTAACAGAAATCACTTTAGAAATGATAATACCAACGATATAGAAGTGTTTTTCTGTTTATTGAAAATAATATTAATGTAATAGAGATTTTATAAAAAGTTAAAAATGGCTTCATTTTTAACTTTAACCAAAAATCTAAACTCTTCTAGGTTTTACCACTCACTCCTTCCATCTGTCCACAGCCTCCACCATTACACCTAAGCTTCACACTGGTCACCAGACTGGCTTGATTACACAGCACAATAAACACAATGTACACAACTACAACTTCTTCACCACCCTTTCCATTTCCTACCTTGACTCTATCCTCCCTGTTACCCTCCCCCCAGGTGTAACACTGCCCTCTCTTTTTATATCCTCCCATAATAAAGTATTTCTCACCCTTCCTTAGGGAGGGCTGGTGATGGTCACAATTATGCAATAATATAAATTAATTTATTTAATTCCAATAACAAAACATGCATTGCTGTCTTAAAATATTGCACTTCTTGTAGTGTTGACCTTTGACAGCATGTGAAGACAAAAAAAAGAAAATAGCAATATATTAATGTTACTGAAATACAACTGGATATCAATGGATATGTATCACAATGTGAATGCTATGGGTGCAGGTGCAACGGGTAAGGGGTTTGAATCCAACCTGGGTCATCTTTTTATGACATCTTCTTGGGAGTACGTGAGTAACTCAAGGTACGTTAACTCAGAGTTTATGAAATAGACTCAGAGTTTGCTGAACCTCCTTTCTGGAATACCGTTAGATCTGCGTTTAATGCCAAACTCTACTTGAACAAGACTCTGAACTCCCAGTTCTTCTCACTCGATCAGTGGTTCTCACACTTTTCTGTACCCCTTTCTCTTTTTCCTGAATCCAAGGACTACTTTGTCGACTACAACATTTTGCTCAGAATTCTAGCCTGGTCCAACCTTAGATCGTGCACAGTGTAAGAGGTCACCATCCATTCTTCTACTCTTGCATTGTACTGTTGTTCCATTCTTCTACTGTACACTGTTCCATTATTTACTCTCCACTGTGTCACTGTTTCTTTCTTTCTACTGTCCTCTGTTCTCCTGCTGCAGCCCTCGGGCGGACAAGGAAAGACACAAGTCAGCAGGATTTCAGGTTCAGATCTGATACCAGCGCCGTGTCACTCATCTATAATGCAAGATCAGATCAGAGGAAAAGTGTGTTTTTTGCGTGTATGTGTGTGTGTTGTTGTAATTTAAGTTGCTATAAATGATTCACGTTTTGGCAGCAGAATGAGGTTTTTTTTTCTTGTGTTTTACATCTGAATGTTACTTCACTTCAACAATGTGTGACTGTTAATTATTCAGAAACACAAACACACAGGTTTGAAGGATCTTTTCATCTGCCCTTTATCTAGAGGAAGGCGTCTCGTGACAAATCTGGTGGCTTTTTTGTGTTTCCAGTTCCTCTAAACTCTAAATTTCTACAGCTTCTATTAGACGTCTTGTTTCTGCAGATTTCTGAATGCGCTTCAGTGAGACATTCAGGGTGAATGCAAATGATCACGTAAAATAGTGACTTTCACCCTGCCCTGCTATCTGGAAAGTCTTTATATGTCAAATAAAAGCCAGAGACTGTAATGGATAGAATGAATGTTTATTAAACTCACTCTGTTTGGGCTTTTCCCACAAAGTTTTTGTTTTGGAGCTGTTGTTGGAGCTGGAGACAAGTTAGAACCACTCATGTTTAGATAAAGAAACCGATTTGGTTTTCCACCACAAAAGCAGCAAGTTGGAGTCACGTCCTTGTATCACCGTAAAACGTCAGTAGGTGACTGATTACGTAGCAGTTTACCCATGAGCACCTGCGCCATAATGAAGCCCATGCTTTGACGTCTTTGTTGACGTCGTATGAATATTCTATCCTACGTAAAGATTCAGCCGAACAACTCTACCCGTCTTCATTGGAGTCACAGGAATCTGCGACAACGTTCAGGAACTCAGCTATGATGACGTTTTATTTCTTAAAAATGACCCGCGTTAGCGTTAGCCTTGCTAAGCTACTTAGCTTCGACTATGCTCGCATAGTGCTTTGAGATGACTTTTGTTGTAATTTGCACTATATAAAAAAAGTTGAATTGAAATGATTTAAAAAGTTTAATATACAGCAGATGAAAGCAATGAGTTTGCTTATCATTATAGATGCTCTTAAGGCTGACTGTCTGTGCACGTCCGTGATCGCGCGCCTGCTGTTGGAACTCAGTACAACCAGAATATCAGCACAAGTTGGTGTTAAACTTACGTGTCTCGATGTCATTTCATCCATCTTCATATGGGCCGGGAACCTACTGTGTGTGTGACTGAAGGGATGCTGTTCTGTTTATAATGTGTGTGTGTGTGTGTGTCCTCTTCATCATGCTGTTCAACTTGTGTTGGTGATGTTATTAATGCTCAAGGACACATGACACCTTATTGACCCACATTTGTTTATACCCACTGCTGCTGTTTGATTTGTTTCAATAAATTGTTTGATTTGAGAAAATCAAAATAATATTCTTTCTTCATAATAGTTTCATTTATTCATAAACAAATATGAATTCATGTAAATGGTGTATATTGATATTTCAGGATGGGCAGGGGTCTGCAACCTTTACTCTCAAAAGAGCCATTTTGCCTCATCTCACCTGGATCAAAATCCTTCTGGAGCCAAAAAAAATTAAGATAACACAATGTAAAATTCAATACAGTTAAGATTATATTGGATAATGTTATGTAAAGAATTTTTGTTTTAGATAATGTATTTGAAAGGGCTAGAAAAAAATAACTTGAATTTGATAACAAATAATGTCAATCAACACAAGCTAATTGCTAATCTCTTGCCACCTATCAAGCATTCATATTTAGCCGACATGTTGGCAGTTAAATTAATATGTCCCCACACAATTAAAATCTATATTTACTTCCAGAATAGTCTTTTTGTAAATTTAGTTATCTTACCAGGGATTAAAACTGAAGGTTAGCCACAGGTGCAGGAAAGTTAATGGTCTGTAGATGTTTCAGGAGGTGAAGTAAGAAGGTGACATTATTTTGAGTTGGTTGGAGGTGAAGAGAAAGGTGCACATTCCTCTCACGTTTATTAGTTCTGTATATTAGCCCAGTGTTTCTGAAATGTGTTTGTTGTGGTGCTGATTTGATATTGAGTTGTAGGTGATGCTCCACCTGTGACGCGTTGCTCTAATTGGCTAGCAGGCTATAAAGCCAGGTTACTGGTCAGTCAGAAGAAGACACAGAGCTGAGTGGAGAGGTTTTTTTTCACTGAAGCGCGGCTTTTTTTTTTTTTTTTTTTTTTTTTTTTTTAAAAGAATTGTGTATCGCTCTATAAAGCAAGGTGTGTATGTGTGTGTGTGCGTGTGCTTGCACATGCTCCTCAAATATCTTTTCTGATCAGGATCAGACTGACCTGAGAGTTTCAACATGGCTGCTGCTTGGTTCAAGGGTGTGCAATGTTGAATTTGATTGGACGCCCTACTTTCTGAGTCGACGGACTCATTGATGTCATCAGTCCTACCTCCACAGTGATGATGTCATCAGTGTGAACATTAGAACATTGGTCCTATCTCGTGCAATGATGTCATCATTCCGACCACTACAATGATGATGTCCCATCTTCAAACACAACGTCTCTAGGCTATCCGTGAAAAAGCCACTCACCCTCCCACTTTTCTATAGAAATACATACTTCTTACGGGCACTGCACTAGTAAATGTAAATTCAAGGTTGTCTCCACACCCACATCCTCTGATACAAAGGTTTTTTTTCCCCTTTCATCCTTTGTGTTTTGGACTGAAGTGTAACAGACTCTTCAGAAACAGTCATGGATCCATTGAAAATTAACAGAATAACAACAAGTTTAACTTTTTACAAAATTATGACAAGAAACGTCTGTAATGTCATCACTTTGTCTGTTTTTTCCTCTTCTCACTGTTCAGTGGAATGACGTCATATCTTGCCTGTCTCATCATGGTTTTATTTCTGACGGTTTATTCTTTATTCTGTCTGAGTTTCTTTGATTTCTATGTTAGCTTTTCTCTCTCTCTCTCTAGCTGCGTGTCTATTACCCTTGAAAATATGCACATTTTAGATGTCGCTAAAAGGTTTCACGCTGGGGGAGTAATTTTAAGACGTTTCCTTATTGATATGTTTTGCAAAAGCGCAATAGAAAAACTTGTTCCGCAAATACACATCACTAGAATGTGACGTACCTGGTCACATGACCACTTCTCTCCAGGAAAACTTGGCCTGGTACGTTTAGACAGAAGAGACTCAGACATTTCTTAACATTATACTTACGAATTATTACTGCCACGTTAGACGTGAAAGAACAAAGGAATGTAGAGTATTATAAGGAGGTTTGGAGCGTCCATCTTCCTGTGGAGGAGATTTCATGAGAGTTACGAGGCTCCTTCAATGGAAACACGTTCAAAGCCCAATTATATTTTGTCAAATTATAGAAATATCGCTGTAATGGAAACACATTGTTTCTTACATCCCGTTTCTCACAGATGAAAACTAAATTGTGATCTTGGCCAGGAAAAGAACTGCCAGTGAAGTTAAGCTGAAACTACACTTTGAAACTGTTAGGGATGGGAATGGACCAGAGGTTTTTTTTTAATTTAAAGCATTTTGCCTCACTTCTTGGTCCCTAACACTTACGTTGAGGGGAATTGAACAGCACAGTGGAAGCAGCTTTAGCATTGCGTTAGCGTCGGGACATAACTGTAAAAAAAGAAGGTAGAGATGAAAAGCTTTGGATAGACATGTGAAAAGTAAATAAATTATACACTCACCAACCCAACGGTGCCATTATCAGTGTTTCCACTGTGGACACTACTACACACTAGTGTATACTTAGCATTGCTCACAACTAAAGAGGGTACAATAAATAACTAAGAGCAGCTCATGGGAACCTTTAGTACAGCTCAGATTCTCATTACAGTGACCCCCAGCCTGTGAAGAAGAACATTAACAATAGGCAGAACATTTGTGGAAATCTATCAAATGTGACCAATCTATTAAATTCAATGAGAACTTCCACACTGATAGACCAACCAACAACCTCTGCATCCGTCCCCTATCATGTTTCAATCTCAAGGCCCCGGGGCCAAATCTGGTCCTTTACAGCAGTGTTTCTCAAATAGGGGTACGCGATTGCACTCCAGGCGGTACTTGAGAGAGAGAGAGAGCGGAAAATAAACAAATGAAGTGTCAGTCTTGGTCCCAACCCAGACGTGAGATTACCAGAAATGATAAAAAAAACTATAGAAAAAAATCTATTCAGGAGCCACTAAATCACATTTATGTGAGGTTGCCTGAAATTTTTGAATGTAAATAGATTTTTGATTTTATTAAATTATTCTTTTTTATTTATTAAAACAACACAAAATCCTAAATTTGCTAACTTCAGCCACCAGAGCTTGTCAGCGCACTGGATGCTTATACTTATTTTGTGAAATCTAAGTCGAGTTCAACTAAAATGAGCTCAAACATGATCAAAAATTAATTTATTTCTACTTATTTACTAAATGAGATGTGTGTAATCACTCATTCATTCCATCTTCATGCTCTATAGTGGTTTTTAATCGTTTTCTTAGCAAAATGTTGTAGTTGTGCAAAGGGGGGACATGGATTCAGAAATAGGAGGAAGGGGGTATTTGAGCAAAAAAAGTTAGAGAACCACTGCTTTAGAGCATCAAATTACAGACAACGTGAATCATTGTGTAAAAATACAAAGTAATTGAGTTGTAAATATCTCAGCCCTTCCAAATACATAAATTCAATGAATATCGCTAACATTTGCCCAGTGCACACAGTTTTCCCACACTTTTATCACATGATGGCTGTCATTTTTAATCACAAATTATTGAAAAATAAATGTTTGTCTTTTCCAAAAACCATTTATCAATTATTCCACACATTTTTCCCAACTTGAATAAAAAGTTCTCACAAACTCAAGGAAATTTAAAGATTGGATATTGTGTGTAACTTCCATTACATTACATTGAATTTATAGGGCAGAATAATGTTGAAATTGCCTGTTTTCCTGCCAAAAATTTGTGGCCAATGAGATCAAACTGTTTTGTATTTGGCCCTTGAACTAAAATAAGTTTGACACGTGATCTATCACCTGAGCCACTGTCGCCTATTGGTTGGCGAGCTAAAATAATGAAATTAATTCAGAACACACAAACCTTTTATTAGGCCCAACGCCTGCTTTGTGGCCTATTATTAAGACCTCCTCACTGGAACTAAAGGCACTCAGCTTCGCCCTGATGATTGACAGCTCCTCCAATTCACCCTCCTCCCCCCTCCCCTCAGGTGAAGAGTCTGGGTGTCATCCTCGACAGCTCGCTGTCATTCCCGTCCTCGTCCCACATTAATAACATTACCAGCTCAGCATACTTTCACTTACATAATATCAAGCATCTCTGCCCCTCCCTCTCTGTCTGATCTGCTTCACTCAGGTCCTGAATCCTGGATAAACATTCTATTATTACGGCTCAGGAAATCCCATGTAGTATATAAATATAATTAGAATATTTATAATTAGAATACATTAGAATAAGACTAGGATTGATTTACATTGATAAACAATGCAGGGACAGTCCAACACACAATATGGATGATCCAGCATTTAAATGGTTAATTAGTCCCAAAATTCAACCGTAACCAAACCCTGAAGTTTTGGCGTATATGTGTCTAGGCTGGAAATGAAAAAAAAAATCACCCTGATTATTGGCAGGGCTCCTGTATATACTATAAAATCCATCCATCCATTTTCTTTCACTTATCCGTTGCCGGGTAATGAGGGTAGTATCCTTAGCAGGGAGGCCCAGACTTATCTCTATCCTTGCACTTTATCCAGCTCTTTTGGGGAAAAAACCCTAAAGCCAGCTTCTGTAGCCTTGGACGACTGCCTGATCCACACCGCACCGACCCCATACGGCCCCTCCTGCGGGTGGGCGGCCCCACGTTATCCTTTCGGGCTCTGCCACTAGGCCACTAGGCCACTAGGCCACTCGCCCCAACCCCAGGGTAGGGCCCCGGTAGCGCCATTCTGGGTGACGTGAACTTCCTCTGTTCATCATTCTTTGTCTGTGGCTTTTGAACTGCTCTTGGTCGGACTCGTCACCTGGGACCTGTTTGCCTTGGGAGACCCTACCGGGGACATTAAGCCCCCAACAAAATAGCTCCTCATTTGGGTACTCAAATCCCTCCACTAACTGATCAATACTCACTATTCCTATTTATTCACAATTATTTTAGTCAACCTACTCACCACAGATTGCAGAGCCCTTTGGTGAAAAATATAAAATTCATCATAAGAAAAAAACCCAACAAGATCCACATGAACAAGCATTTAGCGACAGTAGGAAGAAACAACTCCCTTTTAACAGGAAGAAATCTCAGGTAGAACCAGGTTCAGAGGTGGCAGCCATCTGCGTGGACTGGTTGGGGTTAGTGGACAGAAGGACCAACAGAACAGGATAGAGAGATAGAACATCAGAGTGTCTCAGACTAGTTTAGTCGTGAACCACAGATCAGGAAATGACATCATCAGCTTCACGACACCTGAAACAGAGCAGAGAGAGAAGGACGAGGAGAAGACACTGACTGCAGAAAAACATGATACATTATTATCAAGTCAGCCTGTCTTGGCCTTGGGCCTCACTCCCAGTGGCTGAGTCAGCACTTATTATAAAGGTGATGAATCTCTTCCTGTTTATTGATAAGCTAACAGTGACTCTAAAGGTCTGTAAATGCAACTGTTCACACACGAGTCCATGTCCGCTCTAGTGTTTATGTTATGATTCAGTCCTGCAGTAATGCATCACCAAAACAGCGATAAACAGAGGTTATTTTCTCAGTTTTAGAGTTTATAAATGTAGCCATACTTAGAGCCTGGGAATTATTTGGAGAATTGTACATTTTAACAAACCTTTTATTTTATACAGATGCCTTTGTGTAAAATAAATTCAATTCCAATTGTGGTAGATTTGGTCTCTTCCTTTTTAAGTTTCTACATGAGATGTTTCCCGTACCAAGATTTATTACCAAAAATAAACGTGGGGGGTGAAAGTAACTATAGTAATTTTTACTTTGAGTACTATTTAATTGAGCTACTTTTTACTTGTACTTGACTACATTTTCTATCAAGTGACAGTACTTCTACGTAGGATATATATCAGTAAGAATCAGACGTGTTCCATCTCCATGTTCTCAGTAGATCAGTCCCTGTAGTTCCTCAGAGGAGGAATCTCTCCTCATGCTTTAGTCATTAAATCATCCTCTGGGATCATGAATGATTTAATGTGATGATTGTGACGATCCTCTGAGGATTAGTGGATGATGTTTATCTCATGAATCACTGCAGAGGAGAGTCAGGGGTCATGTGACCACAAACAGTACAAAGCTCCCTGATGTTATGACTTTCTTTCTCATAAATAATAATAATAATAATAATAATAATAATAATAATAATAATAATAATAATTATTATTATTATTATTATTATTATTATGGATTAGATTTATATAGCGCTTATTTCAAGGAGCCTCAAATCGAGTACAGAAAAACCAGTGGTGGTAAGCTTCAATGTAGCCACAGCTGCCCTAAGGCTACTGACGCGTGGCCACTTTCTATCTTATAATCATAACTTTCTCATAATTATGACTTTACTACATAATGCTGACTTTCATTCTTATAATTACGACATTCCATCTCATCATTATGAATTTACAAATTATGACTGTTTCTCATAATTATTATTTTCTATCTCATAGTTATGAATTTACTAACTCATAATTCCGACTTTCCATAGTGATTTTTGGCGGAAAAATTGCTTTCATATTCATAGTCTAACATTCAATAAAAATAAATAAATAAATAAATAAATAAATAAATAAATAAATAAATAAATAAATAAATAAAAGGTCTGGACAGGAATCTTTGTAATGTGAGAAGAGATGAAACATCATCAGATCCAGCAGTGTGTGTGTGTGTGTGTGTGTGTGTGTGTGTGTGTGTGTGTGTGTGTGTGTGTGTGTGTGTGTGTGTTGATGTGGTGAGAGAGGAGCAGCAGAGCGGGGGCGGGCACGGGGAGCTTCTCTGACTCACTTTATACCGGGCTGCGGTGGTGCGGTGCGGTGCGGTGCGCCCTGTCAGTGCGGCAACATGCGGGACTACCCGCTGCGGACCATGATGATGATGATGATGATGATGATGATGATGATGATGACGGGTTTCTGCAGAGCCACAAGTTTTCCTACTAACATCCACATTGGTGAGTGTGCGCTCTGTGCGTGTGCGTGCGTGAGTGCGCGTGAGACTTTCTCAGAAGATTTTTCATCACATTTCCATCTGCAGCATCTTTATGTCACTGATCAATGCACGAAAATCTGATCAGAATCATTGATAATCTGTGGAAATCTGAAAACTATCTGTCAAAATCAATGAAAACTACAGGAAACACACACTGTAGACACTGTAACTGTAACACACACAGATGATGATGGTGATGATGATGATGATGATGATGATGATGATGATGATGATGATGATGATGATGATGGGAACATGTGGTGAGAACATTGTGCTGGAGCTCAGGACTAAAGTTCTCCCCTGGCAGGGTGTGTGTGTGTGTGTGTGTGTGTGTGTGTGTGTGTGTGTGTGTGTGTGTGTGTGTGTGTGTGTGTGTGTGTGTGTGTGTGTGTGTGTGTGTGTGTGTGTGTGTGTGTGGTAGTAGAGTTGGGCAATACGGTCCTAAACTCATATCTCGATTTTTCTTCTCAAAATTGTGACAAAATACAATATAATGCAATATAAATCTTGATAATTTTAATTCAAATAATACAATATGTGACACTTTAGGCTTTTTCTCCTCTAAGGGACAGCACGTGTGAGTGAGTTCTGTAGTGTGGCTTGTTTAGATGAAGGTCTGGGTTAGGATGCACTCAGAAATCTTTCTGACTGAGCTTTTTATGCTGTTCTGAAAAGTAGAGAAATCAGCGACTCATATATCGCCAAAATAGAAAACTTACATGCCTGAATCTTGATATATCGCCCAACCCTAGTGTTTAGTTTTTTATTAGAAAGAAAAGTGACATTACATTAAAGGAGAGGAAATGAAATAGAAAACAAAAGTGATGACATAACGTGCCTTTTTTAATGATGTTTTCTTTTTGTTGAATCAGGCTGTGGCAGAGCAGTGATGTAGTGGGAGCGCTAATGCTCCATGCAGAGTTTGCATGTTCTCCTGCTGCTTGGGGGGGTTTCTCCTCCTTGGTCCTCTGGATTACAGCTGATGTGAGATAGTGATAGGATAAGATGGATGGATTTTTATTTAATGAGTTAACATAAATATGCCAGAGTTAGCACAATGGCTAAATGTAATCGGTTGTCCTAAGGCAGGTAAACGTGATATAACAATAACATTTAAAATACAGTTAAGCAACATGGCACAATGAGACAAACATTAAACGGACTGACGACAGAAGACAAGATATCACACTATTTACAATAAAAAACATAAGGTAAAAGAGCCCAAGAAAAAAGTACATTATTATTTAATATGTGGTTTGTTTTCAATCTATTTTTAAGAACTCTTTAAAAGGTTGAATAATTGCCACAGTTTGTGATGTTTTCTGGAAGTGTATTCTATCATTTGGCTCATTTTAGTCAGACTCCTTTGTACTACACAGTCTCCTCTAGTTAAAGCTCTTTTCTTTATTCCAGTGATAATTTTTATTTTTTTTTTTTCATATAAAATCCATTAAAGCTGGAGCATCCACTAACATCTGATAACTTTCAAAATCCAATATGTTGTACTTAGAATATTACAATAATGATACTGTAAAGGCTTCCTGTCAAGACTTTTCAAAGTTTTCTTAAACAGAAACGTTTGTGTAAAGCAGAAATAAATGTGTGTTTGTCACACCACAGAATCATGTGTCATTGACCACTGAGACAACATTGAAAGATGAAAAAAAAATTGCATAAATAAAAAAGTATAAACAATTATGTCTCAAAATCATAGAAAAACAAGCACTTCTCTCTGCTCTGACACACTGGGGGCGTGTCAGTTTGAGGCGCTGGAACCACACCCACATGCAGGAAGGGCGCCGCCTCTGTGTCTATGGGAGAGAGCAGTGTGAAAGTGGCTCCAGCTTTGATCGTCCTTCCAAAGTGCTTGGAAGGCCAAATGAGGTGTCAGCGGAAAGGTCTGCCCCGCCCGAGTGCAGATATGTGCATCCCTCCCGGGTAGAGTCAGAACTGCGCCCACTAGAGGTGAAAAACAAAGTCGCCGTGCATAAAGGTGCTAATTTCATGAAAAATGTGGTTTGTTTTTGGCTAGGGGCCAATATGTGCACGCCGTGGAAGTTTGGTGTGCTTCAGCAGCAGGGTCGGGTTATAATGCTAATGATGGCTCCGTCACGTAACGCAGCTATGATCTCTGACCCGCCCATTAAATCCTGAACACAGAAATTTGAACCCGTTTGTGAAGCCTAGCTTCAAAATGACATTCTGAATGATTGATTGGCTTTTTACATGTTTTAAGGAAATACATTTATGACCTTTTTATTGTGTTTAGTAGAAAATGTCAGAATTTGCTTTACACGGTCGTTCAGAGGTTTAAAGTGCTCTGAGTTGTCTGGGACCATGTTATGTGACAATGACTAAATATCAGTAAGTGCATATAAGCCTTCACTGATTCTGTTGTTAGATAATCAATAAGGTTTCATATGTTTAAAATGTGATAATATTTAGAATTTTCTTCACATGGTCTTTGAAAGTTAGATTTGAATCATCGAAGATTCAATGAATATGTGGATAGAAGTTTTTTATGACTTATAACAGTGGTTCCCAAACTGGGGTACATGTACCCCTAGGGGTACTTGAACACCTCTTAGGAGGTATACAGAAACATTTGTCTGTTTATTTTTTGACATTTACATGCACACCGACTTTTTTCTCATCCATCAATAATAATTTGTTGCACAACTAACTCTTTAAAATACACCAAAAGGTGAAGTTCATGTTCTAAAATGAGAAAAACATCAGAAATTCTGAAAAAAAAATGAATAAAAATAAAAATTCAAGGTTAATGTTGAGCTAAGGGGTACTTGCGATAAAAAAGGGGGACGTGGCGCAATGAAGTTGGAGAACCACTGACCTATAAGATGAGATCAGCAGTAGTGATAATACATTTTAAAAACTGTTATTAATATTCAAGATGCATTCAAACTAATCCAAAATCAGCTCGTTCGTTTACATTTAAAAATCTTTAAATGAAGTCCTGTACGTTCAATGTACTACTACCTTTTTAAAAACATAAATATATACATTCATGCATTGTTTATTATAATAGACATGTTCACAATATGAACAATATTCACATACTTCTGGCTGACAGGGGTTTATTTCCTGCTTTTAAAGGACATTTGTATTTAAATCAGAGGGAGATTCTGAAAGGAATGAGATCTACAAAAAGCAGCTGAATACGTTTTTGATCATTGAAGACAAGATGGTGTGAGAAAATGTGTTGTTGAGACAATAGAAAATGATCTTAAGCCTGTGAAATGAGAAGAACATGAGGTTAGTTAATCAAAGATCACAGCAGGGGATGAAGAGCTGATCCAGCTGTGAATGCTGAACATTCCCACAGCTGTTACTGAGCATCCTCTGGAGTCTGTGATGTTACAGCTGCCTCTGAGGGATGGGCTCGAACCTTTCAAAATAAGAGCATCGACTGGAAGACTCTGTTTCTATAAGCACGTGTTTGTGTTTTCTTCATTATAGACATAAAGTAGCACAAATTCAGCTTTTCACCACACGGTGGGGTCTGTTAATATGATCACATTTTAAATGATTTATATTAACACTTTCACTCCATTTTTTTAATTTTTATTTTAATATTGCTTTTCGTTTTTCAAAACATTCTTTTTGTTGACATTTACCCTCTATAGACAACCAAGTTACTCTACTGGGGCACGTGAAAGAGCATCAGCGAGAATGTTATCTTTGCCTTTGATGTGTTTAATGTTTTTTAACGGTTTTCTGGTACAGCCACAGTTGTGAGGACCGACTCAAACATCAAAGCAGGGTCAGCATCCACTTTATGATCAAATGTTGTATCACGCACATACTGTAGTATGGCTTCAACAAATAGATATTATATAATTACATCAATTCTTTTTTTAATCAAAGTCATTTTAATTATTATTCCTGACTTGGATTATTGTCAAATTTAAAATAATTCCATTAAAATCATTTTTGTTTTATTTTTTGATCAATATGTTAGGGTTTCATTTTTTCAAACAACTGAAGAAAAAAACAATCTTGCTAGAATTATTACATGGAAGTCAAGGAAACTTCAAAGGACACATCAAACAGATCAGCAGACGCCTGTGACGACGACTGGCAGTTGTCAGTCGAAACATGTTAAGAGATCACAGTAGATTTCCTAACGAACAGTTGTCTGAATAATCTAAACTTTAACATATTAAAATACTAAATAATTGATTGATATTCACAATAAAAAAAATGTTGTAGTTTTATATATTGTTTACTTTCAGCTCAAAGCTTGAATTAAAGGTAAAGTGTGCGATCCTGTTGAGAAATACTTTTCATTTTTTCTGGGTGAAATGTTCCGTCCATCCTGAGAGTATTCATACATTATGTGTTTACAAAAAGAAACTACAATAATTACACATCTACAGCAGCTGGAATCCTGTTAAAACTCTGACCAATCCGTACCATTCAGTCCGAACAGAAGGAACCAATCAGATGTCTTCGTCCTGCATACGCCCCCCTCTGTTCCTCCCGCCCCTCCACGTGCACACTCCTAAATGTGCTGAGTCGCTCTGCGTGTTCCCTGCGTGTGAAACCTACGACGACCAACACCTGAATCACACTGAGGCTAAATATCTCTGTTGATTCTCCACCTTTACTTTGAAAGTTCTGAAAACATTTGAAGTGAGAAAGTGACCAAGTAGAATATCAACATTCATTTTGGAAAGACCCTCTGTTGTGCTACTGACAAAACTTCCTGTTAACTTCAAAATAAGAGCCCTGTTCACAAAAGCATTAAAAAAATAAATAAATGAAAAATAACTAAGGAAAGACAAGAAGGGATGCTTTTATTTTGAAATGGGGATGTTTGATTTTTAGCTTGAAGCTGGTCCCAAGACAATTTTACATTCCGCTCGCAATGCATCATGGGACGGTTGAGTATGACAAGTATGCCCACCGTGCATACTTCAAAAATGTCCCATAATCTGGGTATTTCACACGTATTCAATCTTTTCATACTATCTAATGTGAACGCACTCCGTGCTCATTTTGACATCAAACTTTGAGTAATACGTTAGTATGACTTTTACAACATGGCTGAAGATTAAATCGAGGCTTTCGCCTTTAATTGGCCATGTAATGTTGTTACATACATGGAATTTGTCCTCTGCATTTAACCCATCCCTGAGGAGCAGTGGGCAGCCATTTTTGCGGCGCCTGGGGAGCAGTTTGGGGTTAAGGGACTTGCTCGACACCCACAGTGATGGCCCAGCGTCCCTAACCACTGGGCCACCACTCCCTCAAGTCTTGCTTGCTGAAATCATGTAACTTAAACTTTATCTTGTCTGGTGTTTTTCTTGTGTGTAGTGTTTTATACACAATATAAACACACTGATGACAGATAAATATTCTATAGTGAAGATAACATCGCCCACTTTAATGTATTTGATGAGGTTTTCCAGGTAAACTTGATTTTGTTATTTCATATTTGAGCTGACAAAGGTTAGAAATCACTACTGTCCTAAAATAAAGTTTACATTGCACACACACAAACACACACACATTTTCAGGTGTGATGCTGACTCGGCAGATACAGACACACGCTCCTCTTCCTTCTCCGTCTGTCAGAGCAGACGACCAGTGTTGGGAACATTACTTTAAAAAAGTAATTAGTTATAGTTACTCACTACCTGTTACAAAAAGTAGCTGAGTTAGTAACTGAATTACTCTATAATAAAAGTAACTCATTACCAAGGAAAATAACTATTTGAATTATTTGACATATAGCAACTTTTTTAACAGTAACGCAGTTTTTTTAGATGCGTGTGTCGTTGTGATGTGCTTCATTAAATTAGAGTTGCTTACAACGGATGTGGACAAAGTCTTCTCTCATGGATACAATGAAAACCTCACATGTACGTTCTTGTTTTTGACCATAATTAATATAAAGTAGTTTTTGTATCATCACCTTAAAAATACCAACTTTTCATCAGACTGTTCCACGCTCACTATCTCTGCTGATTCATCCAATCTGTGGTGTGTGTGTGTGTGTGTGTGTGTGTGTGTGTGTGTGTGTGTGTGTGTGTGTGTGTGTGTGTGTGTGTGTGTGTGTGTGTGTGTGTAAAAACACTGGCTCTGATTGGCTACCGTGACACATGACGGCGCCTTAGCCAATCATAATCGCTCACCTTGTGTATAACCCACCTCCTCACTACAGCTGAGTCAGAAGCCGAGGATGCTTTCGGATCACAGTTTATTCAATCAATACATGTAACGTTCAGTAACGATAACGGCGTTGTAACGGCGTAAAAAGTAATTAGTTAGATTACCCCGTTACTGAAAAACCAATGCTTACATAACGCCGTTATTTTAAACGCCGTTATTCCAAACACTGCAGACGACACACTTGACTTCAGTCTCCTTCATTACAATGAGTTAAAAACATCTTCATTCCCAAATTTCCTGAGACAGTGAGCACTGAGACGGGACGCAGCAGCAAACACACACACACACACACACACACACACACACACACACACACACACACACACACACACACACACACACACACACACACACACACATACACACACACACGTGGTTACATCAGTAGTTCCAGCGTTGTTGAGTGTCGGGGCCCCATACGCTGTGACTTTGACCCCCTACAGAGTGATGTCGCCCCCCCACAGTGTGTTTCAACCAGGGGGGGCTTTTCTGTTTTTTTCCCTTTTTTAATCAGTACCGTCCTAATAATTGATGCCTTTTTAAATATCCAGGCATGCCTGTGTTATTTAAACTCTCTTTTTAATCTGAATAACAATTGTCTGTTTACTACAGGCAATTGTCTGGGATGCTCCCTTCTTTACCTGAGGACCCCAAGGACCCCTGCAGCCATATAGCTGCTTAGCTCTACTGTGTGCATCCTCCGCTTTGTAACCCATAATCACCGTCCAATATAAACGTGTGCTTCATAATCTCAAAATGAATGAGTTTCCATAACAGTCCCAATATTACTATGTGTCCCACCAAATACCTCATTTAAATTTGAAAAGTGTGTCTTCGAATCAGTCTTTTGAATCAAATGTTTTTCATACAAGATATATTGTGTGTGAGTATTTATTAATGAAGGATTTCTACCAAGCATGAGTAACTCTCTAACAACACTCATCATCACCTTCACCAATTCAACAAATAGCTTTTGGCTTTAAAGTAAGATCGTAATAAAGATTAAAAAACAAAAACATTAGTATGACTGAAATTTGGCCATCATAGGGTTATGAATTAAAACATTTTCTGCTCCGACCTCCCTACAACACTTGTGCCGGCAGTGCTCGCTCACGCACCTCGCGATCCCCCTACGCTGTGAATAATTCCTGGTGAGAATGAGTTGTGTCTGTTAGCTACGCTCAGGTCACATCAGGATGAACCATGTCACAGTGTGATTTAGACTCTGAAAGTGACGTTCTGATGTGTGTGTCTGACCTGTCAGGAGGAATCTTCCCCACTGGATCCCATGAGTACGAGGCATTCCGCTTCGCGTTGACGCAGCATCAGGAGCTGAAGCTGGTTCCTCAGGTGGACATGGTGGACACAGGAAACAGCTTCGCTATGACCTACGCCTGTGAGTAACACGCTAACTTATCAGGATGCATGTGCACGAGATAAACAACAGTTTGTTCTAACCAAGTACTTTGATTGGACAAAAGATTCCATGAGTGCTGAAATAGAGCAGTAGTGTTAACATATGAAAGCATAAAAAATATGGGGTTTTATAATTATTTTTATTTAAAAATGATAATCACACTGAATATTACCAGTAACCGACAAAACGACAACAAAAACACACAAAATAGGAGGAAAATATACTGAATAACAGACGGACAATGACAAAATACACAAAATGACACCAAAAACACACAAAATGACACCAAAAACACACAAAAATGACAACAAAAATACACAAAATAAGAGAAAAAAATTAAACTGAATAATATAAAGAACAGACAGACAACAACAAAATACATAAAATTACATCAAACACACACAAAGTGATTGAATATACAAAGGTCAGTCTTGGTCTGACATCAGGAAGGAGAGTATTTTCAGAGATTTTGTACAATAAAAAAACTTAATACTTAAAGTATTTTAAGATAAATTATAAAAAAGATAAAAAAAAAAAAAAAAGAAATGTATTCAGGAGGTACTAATAGTTTCATTCCACTTATTTACAAAATGAGATTCTTAAAAATGTGTGTAATCACTCATTCATTCCATCATTATAATCTGTAGAGGTTTTTTCACAGAATTTAGAATAAAATGGGGGTACTTGGATTCAGAAATAAGAGTAAGGGGTGATCTACTGATATAGAGTAACCACAACACTGGGAACTTTTACGTACACTATCACTCCACTGTACAGGCGTTCTAATAATGATTATTTAACATCAACATCAGTTTTTTGTTTTTGTTTTTGTTTTTTAGTTTTCAGACAAAGACAAACATTTAAACAAAAAAGCAAAACAGTACAACAAACACCCAAACATTTAACATAAAATACCCAACACACAGCAACACATTTTAAAACACGTTGTTGTTCAAGAAAATCCAATAATTGTTTCCAACACATTACAGGACGCCATCTCTTTACAGTTATTGGTGATAAATCCATTTTTCTCCACGATAAGACGATCATCCTCCTGGCCTGCAGGAGTCCAAAGTTAATTATAGTCAATTCAAGTGTTTTGATATGACTTTAAAGTTTTCTGGGTACAAACCTAAAACACACAGTTTGGTTACGAGAGGCACTGTCAACTTCACAATTTCAGAAATTGTATCTGTCGCCCCCTGCAGTCACGGATATTTTCGGGTCACAACTGTTTTTATTCTCTTTTTTAAAGCAAACAAAAGCAGTTGAAGTTGTCATTTTCCCTGAAAAAGTGACTAAATGATCTAAAAATCAGGCTGAATGTTTCACTCCCATAGGAAACAATGGGATGTTTACAGACAGTGGGGCCGTG
Source organism: Gouania willdenowi (assembly GCF_900634775.1). Taxonomy (NCBI): domain Eukaryota; kingdom Metazoa; phylum Chordata; class Actinopteri; order Blenniiformes; family Gobiesocidae; genus Gouania; species Gouania willdenowi. Next base: position 32,362,955 of record NC_041057.1, on the reverse strand, counting down.
TGACATCATCAATCATCATCATTTCAAGATGGAGGAACACAGGCTCTAAAACTGTAAAGTGGTCCTATTTTAAACACAAATACGGTTTTGTTTGGCATAAATCTTCATTTCAAAGGTTTTAGGTCCCATTTTAAACACAGTGGAGGATCCATTTAAACATCTTAGATTGTGGCAACCTTTCCACCACAAACAAGGACATATTTCCACCAATAACATTAGATCCAAATGATCATTAGACTCAGAGGAGGACAAAAGGAAGGAAAAAGTTCTGCAAACATCAGCGCAAACCAGCTGTTCTGATATCAAATGTGGTAAAATGCAGACACAGAGTAGCAGCTTGTGTGTAGAACATGTTTGTGTTGCCTAGCAACAGCCTTGAATACTTTCCAGTTTTGGGACAATTTGATTAAAGTAAACTATGATTAAAATAAACAAATCCTAATCTCTTGTGTTGACTATTAAAATGTGCTTGTAAAAGTGGTGTGATTATCTACGACCCAATCACAGCAGTGCTGATATTCAGCACAGCAGCACTGCCTCTCGTGTGATGTTACAGAACTTAATCGACTTGCTTTTATTAAAAATACTATTTTTTGTTCTTTAGCAATGGCACACGCCAATAGGTGGCGAAAAATCCAATTAAGTCTTGGGCAATTTAATGCATTATTAAAGGCCGTAAACACATTTTAATCAAAATAAAAGTGTTATTCTATTAAAGGAGCATAAATCATGATGTAGAAATCAGACGGTGGTTAGTGTCACTGTAGCCATCAGCCAAACCGCCGCCGCAGGGGCATGCGTCAACTGTTTACAGCTGATACTAGAGGATGGATACTCAACCAAACCCTGACGGGACCCGACGGCGCTGGACGGGTTGAGTACGGACAGATATTTAGAACTGGTGGTTGTGTTCGGTCACATAGTGTGGTTTGCCCCGCAGTGTTCTTGCAAACCTGCTGCAGCTGCTGTAGCCCCGAATAATGCAGCTTTAACTGTAACGGTGAGAGCAGTAATTCACGGTGCAGGAATACATAACGATAAACTCCTCCAGGTCCTGTATATTGTGTTCATGCTAGCACCAAGTGAAGCTCCTCCCACCATATAGATGTTAGCTGTCCACTGCGGAGAATCCGCCTCCTCCACCCACAGCTGTGTTGTCCTCCGTGCTGTATTTGTTGCTAAAGTTGCTTCTTGCACAGACTTTTCTTCCGAAAACAACAAACTTCAGCAAGAACACACACCTCGTCACCAGTTTGTCCTCATAACAGTAATCAGACACAGGAGACGGACTGGAACAGATCGTTGTCTTTAGTTTGCTCTTTCACACGTTCACACACACGACTGATGACATCACATGTAACAACGGGGACGGCGTCTCTGAAGGTCCATTTATAGAAATGTAAACAAAGGCTAAACTAAAGTTTTACCGTTTGAATACATAACAATAAGTGCAGCTGTACTTTTGGTTAATATGTTGTTTTTTTACAGAATAATTATTTGTTTTATTTCTGAATTTGGTTTGGATCAAGTTGTTCAAGTTCAAAAGGAGCACTGTAAATATTCTCCAATGTTTGTAGCCAAAATGTGTCATGTGTTGTAATAATAATAATAATAATAATAATAATAATAATAATAATAATAATAATAATGCAACAATTTTATATAGCGCTTTTGTATATATTATTATCCAGTGAAAACAATCTATACCTGGTGGATTAAAATAGAGCTGATATTCCTGCAGGAAATTAAAGAGACAAAGATAAAATAACAAAGAGTTAAAGTAAACAAATCATTTGTATTATTTCATTCCCTCACCCAATGAGAATCAATAAGCAGTATCGATAATGGAATCATAATCGCTAAATTCTTATCAACTCCCATCGCTAATTGGTAGAAATATACTGTATGTGGGCTCATGCTCATACTTCATCAACCATTAGCATTAAAAAAAAACTTAAAATGAATGTTGACGTTTCCTCAAATCCTGTACTGTGCTCCTTTAAAACACAGACCACAGACACTTTGCACTGTCACTTACACCAAGCGTAGCAATATTTACATGAACAGCGTGATAATATTTGATCGTGATGAAGGAAATTATGAATGACTTCATAATGAACGCATTGACGAGACTGTATATTAAATATGTAATTAGTTTCTGATGGAGATTGTGTTCCTGATAATGAAACAAGAGCATTTTCTCTGCACTTTATGAAAAAGTCCTACTGTATAAAAGTAGCAGCAGCAGCAAAAAGTGCTGATCAGAGGAACTCCTGAGGTGTGAAAATCCTTCATTTAAAACAGAAACGTCGCATTTCAACTCAACACTGTCTTCATCAGGTGCTTATGTGCTGTGAGAGGGATCATGTGACAAAAATACGTCAAAAACCGTACATAGACAGGCAAGCATTAAACATATTATAGAGCTATTTAAATGACGGGTATCTGTTTCATAAAACTAATATATTATATTTATCATTGTATAAAGATACACGTTGTTGCAAAGCAAGAAACCCATCAAGCAGTTCATATTCATGTATTATATTATTATGAAAATGTTTTCTATATATATCAATGTAGATTATGAAGCTTATTAAATTAATATATTATATTTATCATTTTAGAAAGTTAGTATATTTCATTGTAGTTTAAATAACTCGTCAAATAGTTCCTATGTTTTATTTATCATTATAAAGAATGTTATACATATTAATGTGGACTAAATAGCTCATATTAATATATTATAATTATCATTATAGAAATATCATCAAGGGGACATATGGTAGAAAATTCACTAAAATATTGATAATAAAGTGACACACATGGATCACAGCTGCCTGTAAAACACACACTTCACTGTAAGAACATGGTGCTTCTGAATGAAGTCGTAGTTTTCATTCAGTGCAGCCAATGGGGTGGAGGTGGGCGGAGTCTGACATGAATGGCTAACAGAGGAGTATGCAGCGAGGTCAGCAGAGCGTGAAACTGAGCTTTGTAAGAAGCTGTAAACTGAGCATGACCTCAGGAACTATTCAGCTGTGACTGCAGGAGATGATTCTCCCAGCATCCTCTCTGACATGTACTGTGTATTATTCTAATTAATAATCAATACTCACATCACTCCCCTCCATAGCAGCGACCGTAGGAGTATCAACGGAAGACGTTCTAGTGGACATTTACCTGTTGTTAGGAATTAGTGAAAAAGAATAAAAGCTAAAAAAAAAATCATAATTTGTGGGTTAAAAAGTGGTTAAAAACATCAACTTTTATCACAGCATTTAAAATAATGACCAATCTGAGAATTAATACAGGAAAAGGGTTTCTTTATTTTTGAATTTTTGTGCATGTTTCTCTTGTCATTGTGTGTTTCTAGACTTATATTTGTCTATTTTTCTGTCATTTTGTGAGTTTATTGAGTAATTTCTGTGTATATTGTGTTCTTGTTTTGGGTTTTTAAGTAATTTTGTGTATTTTTGGTGTCCGCTCCTTAATTTTCTGTGTTTTTGGAGTCATTTTTGTTGCCATTTTGGGTTTTTGGAGTTGCTTTTGTGTATTGTTAGTGTCCTTTTGTGTATTTTTCTGTCATTTTCTGTGTTTTAGGAGTTTTTTCTATGTATTTTTTGGATTTGTTTTGGGTTTTTGAGTAACTTTGTTAATTTTAGGTGTTTGTTCATTTTCTGTGTTTTTGGAGTCATTTTGTGCATTTTTGTTTCCATTTTTGGTTCTTAGAGTCACTTTTATGTATTGTTGGTGTCCTTTTGTGTACTTTTCTGTCATTTTGTGGGTTTTTGGAATTAGTTCTGTGTGTTTTTCTTTGTTGTGTTGCTGTTTTTGAGTCATTGTTATGTATTATTGGTGTTCGTTTGTTCAATTACTGTAGTTTTTGAGTCAATTTTTGTGTGTTTTTGGAGTTATCTTTGGTGGTTTTTGACTTTGTGTATATTTATATATTTATATTTGTGTATACTTATTTTGTGCATTTTTGTGGACATTTTGGGTTTTTGGAGTTGCTTTTGTGTATTTTTCTGTCATTTTGTGAGTTATTTCTGTGTATTCTTTGTTGTTTGAATAATTTTTATGTATATTTTATGTCTTTCTGTTCAACTTAGTTTTTTTTGTCCTTTTGTGTATTTTTGTTGCCATATTGGGTTTTTTGACTTATTTCCATGTATTTTTCTTCTGTTGTTTTTGTATATTTGGTTTCCATTTGTTCAATTGAATTTTTCTTGGAGTCATTTTTTGCATTTTTGTTGCCGTTTCGGGTAGGGATGTCCCGATACAACTTTTTCACTTCTGATTTGATACCGATATTGCCGCCTTGCATATCGGTTGATACCGATATTGATCCGATACGATATCAGCACAAATCATACATACTTTTATTACTTATTTTGTAGTGTGGAATGTTAGAAAAGATTTGATCAATTGATGTTACTCAAACAGAGAACAATAGTCAACAACAGTAGGTTTCTTTGTTGGAGTGTGAATCAGTCACCTATGGATAGAAGTGCTAGAGTGGAAAAGAGCTTATATAGGCGATTTTAGATGCAGTCCGATAAAATCCGATATTCGTTTTCTGGCTGATATACGATATCAATATTGGATCAGGACACCTCTAGTTTCAGGTTTTTGGAGATGCATTTGTGTATTTTACTGTCATTTTGTGTGTATTTTTCTTTAATTTGTACATTTACTTTGGGGGTTGTACAATGTTAGGCCTCCAGTTTCCCATCTCTGCTGCAAAGTGTCTGATCTATATAACCAGGGCTGCACATAAATGGTGCACATGCATGACCAAAATACCCAATGTGCACCAGATCACATTTAAACGTGCATTTTTACACCTATGTTTAAGGGAGTGATTTGAATCAGATTCTTTATAAATGAATTTTAGATGAATGATAAACACGTATGAACGTAATGCAGAATATGCCATGAACATCCTGCTATATTAGAGGTAAACAGCTAATTGAAGGCAGAGAGAAGTAGACCTTGTACACATTGTGATGAACAGCGAACGCACCACTGAGTGCAGGAGCGGCGTTACTTTCTACATGTGCTGTTTGTTAAAGTCTGAGTTAATGAATAAAAGCAGTTGTTGGTGAACCATGTTAACATCCACCAGACATCACTATACTGATGAAGGTCATCCTGGTTGTTACCCAGCAGCCCTTGTTCCGCCCGTGTCTTTGACATTTGGGGGGTGTTTATTTGTGAAGGTCTCAGCTGTGAGGCCTGCAGCGCTCGCCACTGCTCCCGTGTTCATCGTCTGAGGCCATGTTTAAATAAAGCCAGGACAGAAATGATTCAGAGGGAGAGAACAGCAGGCACTGATGCTGAGGAGGGTTTACTTCATCATCATCATCATCATCATCATCATCATCATATTGTCCTTCATCATTATCAACCACATTATCATCATCATTAACTTCAACAACTTTATTTTTGTCATCATCAGCATCAACGCTACAGAACAGCTGAGGGAAACATACACGTTTCCACGGAAACAGAAAATAACATCATCTTTCCTTCATCGCAGTGGGAACACACACATGCACACACACACACGTATGCGCACGCACACACACACACACACACACACATGCACACACACACGCACGCACACGCACATACACACACACACACACACACACGTATGCGCACGCGCACGCACACACACACACACACACACACACACACACACACACACACAACACACACACACACACGTGAATTCCTGACTTTTTTCTCCTAAAGGTCAGTTTGAGATCCAGGACATGGGTCATTAATAAATCTTTGACCTTTGAAGAACACGTGAGGAATATCTGAATAAATTAATTTCATTTAATGTAGCTTCATATGTTGTTTTGGTCACTTTGAAGTCCATATTAATGCGTTTAATTTAAATACTTATTTAGCTTTGTAATGTCTCACTTTTGTGATTAATGATCAAAACTGTATTATTTGTTGATTATTGTGTTTTAATGGTGTATACAAACTCCTTCCTGGCTGGTTATGAATTCATAACTGCTGCACAGAGGTGAAAATAATGGATTCACTTTACTGTAATTAAGTTGCTTTTATGGGTACATGTAGAACGGACATTGTGAAACTACAAAAAATGAAATGACCAGACAATAATCAAATGCATCACATCATAGCTGACCAATCAGATTAAACGTAATGTACGGCACCAAAACAGCATTGAATGGAAGTTATTTTCTGTTTTAGAGTTAATAAATGTATCTATACTTAGAGCCTGAGATTTTTATTTTTGAATTGAATTCATTCCTAAACCCAACGGTTAGTTTGAGATCTGGGACATGGGTCAGTATTAAGTCTCTGACCTTTGAAGAACACGTGAGGAATATTTGAGTGAAATGAGGCACAACAATAATTTGAATAAGTCTTTAGGTGTTAGCTGCTGCTGAGGAACACTTCTTATTTAAATCTACATGTGTTCCCTGAACAGGAGAGAACAAACCTGGTACAGGAGATTAAAAGTCCCATGTCATGCTATTTTTCACCATCTCCATTTGTTCTAAGAACAAGAAACATAATAATTGAGGTTTATTTTCCCAAACTCGCCTGTTTTCCAGAGTTTTAGCCTCTGAAAATTCACTTTCTGAGCAACTCTACACAAACAGGCTGATTTGTGGCCTACTTATGAATATTCATGAGTGGGCGTGTCTATAGACGGGACACTGACTTCCTCCTCCCCGCACAGTGATGTAGGGCCAGAGGACGGCCCGCCCTCCTCCCACCCACTTCGTAGCTGAGCTCATGCTGCTTTATAAACACGAGACAGAGTGTGGAGGCGGGGCCTTCGCCGGTACATACATAGACTGTAGAAAATACATACACGCTGAAATGCTCACCTTCGTGGGCGTGTCTGTTTACATGTCAATCACGGTAGAGAGCTTCCTGGAGGCGTGGCTTCTCCAGCTTAGTGCTGCGTCAAATTCGTCAAAAGCGAGGTGTTTGGGCTCACCCTGCAGTAAGAAAGGAGCAAATCACCCTCTAACTAATGATTGAGGGAATCAATGAAAAAACCACTTTAAGCATGTGTATGAAGCCCTAATAGACCTTTATGATGTTTAAAGCACAGAAAAGTTGGTTCAGCTTGACATGGGCCCTTTAAGGTTCTGTTTACACGTTTGGCTTACGTTTTGTTTCCAAAAATGTAAACATTCACATGACAATGTTTTCAAAACTAAATCTGTTTACCGTGGGAAAACAATGTAAAAAACAATGTAGTATACATGCCAGGCAAATATATTATACTGTATATATATATATATATAGGGTTAGGGTTAGGATTTCTATATATATATATATATATATATATATATATATATATATATATATATATATATATATATATATATATATATTGTAAGTACAAAGAAGAGATAATTAAATAAAGTATGTTTGATATAAGATTGGAATAGAATAAAATTTAAAAACAGAGAACACACAAAAAACAACATTATAGAACTTTGCAAATCAAGTAAAAAATATATTTAAAACTAAATTCAATAAAATAGGCTATGAACTAATATTTAAAAGTTGTGCAATTGGAGGGGAAAAAAAAGTTCTCCGCGGCTGCTTTCACCGTGCAAAAAACACACAAAAAACCAACATTATGCCTATTATCACTTTGTGAATAAAGTAAAAATATTTTCTAAACAAAACATACAAAATATATCCAAACTCCCAAGTAAAGTGACTGGAAGATGTGCAATAAGGGAAAAGTCTTCCCTTATTGCACATCAATTCAAATCAGTTCAAAAATCAATCAATCAGTCACTGAGAATGTTCATGTACATACTATTTAATTTAAATGTTCTCCTGCACTACTCATCAATGCACTACTGCACTATTATCTTATTATTATTATATTTTATTATTTTTCTTTTTTCTTTTTATATTATTATTATTATTATTATTATTATTATTATTATTATTATTATTATTATTATTATTATTATTATCGTGTTATTTTATTTAGTTTTGCACATTCTCGTCTAACTACTGTTTATATTTATGTTTATATTTATTATTTTTTCGAGTTGATTGTTATTATTTAATGTTTACACTATTAGAGAGAGCACAGTTCACCAAGACAAATTCCTTGTGTGTATAACATACATTACTTGGTCAATAAAGTTGATTCTGATTCTGATTCTGATTCTGAAATAGTTCAGATAAATAAATTAATCAAATAAATAGATAAACAAGCATTGCATCTGGAATAAATAAGCCGATCAATCACAGTAAAATAGCATCTTTAATCCTGTGTGCAGTTCAGGGGCGTCCTGGTCCTCCACTCTGCAGCAGGTCTATCTGCTAAAGAAATGTGGGACTTGGTTAGGCCTCATATAAACTAATTGTACAAAGTGCAACACTCATTGTGTTGCACTTGTACTTTACCACAACTCTGTACAGCAATTTGTGATTTTATCTGCAAAAAGTGCTTTATAAATAAACTTACTTACTTACATGTACATTGGAAACATCAACAAAGGACATCATTTTCTGTTTATTAAACTGCCACTTTATGCAAAATGTGCTGTACGACTTTTTGCTCCAACATTTCTGCATGTTTCTCGTGCACAAATGCCTGCTGTGGAGAGTCTGTGGGTGACACCAGGCAGTGACGCTTTAGAAGCAAGCAAAATTTTAAGTTGAATATTTGTCCCCTTCTAGTTCTCTTTGTGCCTTGTAAAATGGTTCCACAAAGTGTATGAAAAAGCTCAAGATGTCTGGGGCAAGATTGTCCGTGCGTGGCGTGCCTCCAGTTTTTCACAGAGCTCTGGAAAGACATCTTATACTGACTCCAGTTTGAGATAAAAGGTGCTGAATCTGGTCTCACCCATCTGCAGTACAGTATTGGTCAACTGGGCAGCCAATCCATGTTGTTTCACATATCTGACCAAGCTTTTGGTTCCTGTTATTGATGTCTGGTGCGTTTTGCGTGAGGTTGTTCGCATCTGGCCCATGATGAAGAACCATGTTTAAGAGCCTTCTATATGGCTCTAATGCCTTGATTATGTTGCTCCCCTGATCTGTCACCCAATCGATATTTTGCAGGGAGCTGAGTTTCAGGCCAAATTTGTTTATCAGTTAGCGCAGCAGTTCCCTCCTTGTTGTTTTCGGATCCTCAGCTGGAAATACAGCTGTGGTTACAGTTTTTCCAACCAGTAGAAAGTCACTATTCAGGAAATGGCACGTGATTGCGATGTAACTCATCTTTCTATAATTGTCCGTCCACATGTCTGTGCTCATCCCAAAGTCTCCGTTCGTCAGCGCTTCCTTCAGTTCACCAACAAGTTCTTCTCTCTTTATCTCTGCTTTTTCCACGCATGCTTTGGATATTGGACAGTGGTTAGGTATGGACCATACCTAACCACTGACGAGGCTGCGACTCGCTCATAACTAGCGCCAACATTAATCAACTCCTGTGCAAGTGCCTGGAATCCCTCCCCGCTGACGTTATAAAACAACCTTAGGTCTTTGGTGCAGAAGTCCACACATTTATCTGTGATTGTCTGTTTTTGTCGCTGCCGGAGCGAGTTCACGGCTTGCTGCAGCTGCTGCTGGGCTGTGGCCGGTGGGTTATTATTACAGTGTTATTATACTTTTTTTTTTTTTACCATATTACATTTTGTCAATGAATCGACCAAATTTTAAATAAATGTGTATATATATATATATATATATTTTTATTTTTATTTTTTAAATGAATAATAAAAAAAAGTGAAAAATGAAGCCTGATTCTTGACCCGAGCCTGGCCCGACAGCTGTGCGGGGAAATGAGGCCAAGAATCTAAAATCTAAACTAAACGCTACTCTATCTAAACTCTACTTTGCCTTTCGAAACCGAACCGAATTGATTAGAACCAATCATGAGGCAGTGTTTTGGTTTAGGGCGGGATATCCAGGCAAAAGCGCCGAAGCAAAACTGTTGCCGGGAGAGGAACTAGCTGGGCTGCCACTATTAGCATAGCTCCGAATGAAAAAAAAAAGACGTCAACTCAGGAGGATGGTTAACGTGCCCTTAACTCACATACACGTGTTGCAAAAATGGCAAAAGTCACTCAATGATATAATGACCGCAGCATTACTATCCCAAAAGAAAGTTTTCACCAGTGGAGCCTTGCTGTAGCAGCGTCTCTGCGGCGCATGTCGATGGCGACATCATCATTTGTTACCGTGTGATTGGCTAAAACAAATCATAGTGGACAGGAACATCGCCCAATCAGCTTCAAGCATTCTGTTCATGTCCCTCCCTGGTTCTGAATGGATTCACCAGACACAGACCCAAATCAAGGTGGAGAACTGGAGTTAGAGGGAGGGGCTACACATCAATCTGACTGTTGCCAGGTTATGGTCACCCTAGCTTGAATCAGACCTACAGTAAAACACGCCTGTGACACAGGAAGTGTCTGTTCCCTGTTTACACTGAGATGGAGAGGGAAGTGTTTTCAAAAACTTTTGCTCTGGAGCCCATTTTTAAAAAGCTCACTTTTGGAGCACCAAAACGCTGTTGCCGTGGAAACAGACTGACAAAATGCAACAAAACATTTGCGATTTCACTTGAAAACATTATTGTGTAAACATGTCCCAACTCTAACTCGTAGCCAAGTTCTCAGACCTCCTGCTGACCATAAGGCGGGGTGTAGGTTTGATTGACAGGTGTGAGGGCCTGTCACAGAGCTGGATCTGGAGGCGTTGTCCTCCTTTGGTCGACTCACTCGGCACACTCTTATTTTTAGTCGTCTATGTGTGGAAGCTAATTGGATTACAGATGTTTGTGCACGCAGGGATTTACAGGCTGAACATTTCCATCTGGGTGAAGATAAGAACACCTTAGAAACACAGCCTCCAGCAGCTATAAACACCCAGAGGAAACAAAGGAAATCATTTAACAAGGCAAAAAAAATCTGCTGTCACAAAATGAGGCTAAACATGTGAAAGATTTACTGAAGACTTTCCCTCAGATGACATTAACACTGAAGCTCAAAGGAAAGGAAAGAGCTCAGTGCTTAGTTCAGCTACGCTAACACTTCTCTTCAGCTCCTCTGCACCAGAGCCCTTTAGAGAGAGAGTTGTGACAATGGAAGTTTGAAATGCTTGACTGTCACGTAATTCATGTAGATTCAATTTGTTCCTGGAAATTATTGGCGGGCAATTTAAATCCATTGATTCCAAGTGACATAACTGGGATTTTCTGTAATTTATCCTCATTAACTGCATTGATTTATAATACTTATACAGTACACGTCATGTTCAAACACTTCATTTGCACCTTTTCACAAATAACACAATTGAAAAGCTTACGCTTTTATTAAAAAAAAAAAAAAAAAAAAAAATGAAGATATGTAGCCTATAGCACAATTTGCATAGGATTAGTTTTACTTAAGAACCACGTGTACTAAATAAATGACCCCCCAACATCTGCTTTTTATGTGGTGCATTCACAAGGCATAACCAAAGCCTGAGATTTTGCTGAAATTTACGGACATCTGAAAATGTGAAACTGTGTAAGTTGATGTTAAAACCACTTTGCAAGCTTTTGAGCACAGCTCGGTGCTGTGTTACTGCTAGCGCTAGCCAGCTGTATTAAATAGAGGTGGCTACAAACAGAAAAAAAAAAAAAAGCATTGCTGATATATCTGTTCAGAGCACATCAAACCAGGATAGGGCGAATTCTGGACCCCCCCCCTCGTTTGTGAACCAGAAAATACCTGGGGTAAAACCGCTCCGACACAGTGTGGGAGAAAAAACAGAGACTGCGAGTCCTAGGAAGCAACCTGCGCGACCGCTTTCTTTCTTGGCGCCGCGCAGGTGGGGATAGAGCTGGTTTTTTTACGTGGGAGACAGAGGCGGAGAGCCTTGTTGTCCTTCTTTTTGGCTCCCATCGCTCTGGACTGCGCAGTGTTAGACATAGTGACACAGGTTGGTGACAACCGACATCTCCACCCACATGGCCATGACTTGAGTCGGCCCAAAAACCTCGCACAGCTCAGCCTTACAGGCTGTTAGCGGGGGGAGGATTTTGAGCTCTCTGGCCATAAGCGCCAAACAAGTAGCACTACCAGTCCCAGGCTCTCCATCGCCTCGCAGCCAAGGGATGAGTGATGAAGGTGTCGTCTTCCTCTTCCTCCTCTGATGTGAGGAGTTCAAGCGCAACATCTTCATCTTCCCCACAGTCCAGTCCAAGGATGTCTTCCTCTAGTGTTGAGACAGGTTGGCTTGGCGTGCTAGCTGTCTACAAAGGCTCTTTACCGTAAAAAAACGGCGCAGTAACAGCAGGAGCCGAGGGCGTTGATAGCCCGCCAGGCATGTTTTAGCCCAAGGCACCACAAGCAGACCTGGTGTGTATTTCTGCCCGATATCTTGTTGCCGTAGAGGCTTGGCTCCGAGCCTTCAGACCCCCTGATGTGCGGGGCCTTGTCCTCCATCTTCTTCTGTCTGCTGGTGTGCGAGCAGCAAGAAGTGGTTAGCTAGCGCTGGCTCGTGGCTGCTAGACGCTAAGCTAACCGAGGACTGACACCAAGCGCTGGTTACCACATGGGGTGGGACCATGACTGATCCTTGTATTTTCAGTTCTTGCTCTAATCAAGATCGTTTCTATCATTATTTTGTGTTTTTTTGGTGTCATTTGTGTATTTTGTTGTTGTTTGTTCTTTTAGTTTTTCATTATATTTTTCTCTTATTTTGTGTGTTTATGTTGTTGTTTTTGTGTGTTGTTGGTATCTACCTATAAAAGCAAGGAATGTCTGTGTGTGTGTGTGTGGAGCAAATATCTCCCCGACGCAAAAAAAGGTCAATATTAAAAATGATTTTGTACCGCTAAAAGTAATTAAAGTTAATATTTCATGGTTCTTTTATATTATTCCCGTGATTCCAAACTTCCTTTAAATCTCTGGTCATGGACTTCACCTCCTCCTTCGTCTCATGACTGTGAGCAGTGGCTGTGCTGACGGACATTAGTCGACCTTATCACAAACTATCTGGTTATTCAGACAGAGGAATGTAATGTTTTTGTGGGTCCACAACACGGCTTTGATTATTGTTTGTTCTGCGCAAGGGTGTGTTCTTATATTATTCTATGTGCTAAGAAAGATGCTAGCAGCTACAATGTAAACACACGCACGCAAGCACACACACACACGGCTGATGCGGAGCACACAGAGCCATTTAGAGAGAGTTGCGACTTTGGTGTTGCAAAGCGTTTATTTTTCGTGGTACTTCCTTGTCTCTCTTAGCAAGACGCGCGCGTGTGTGAGTGAAGATAATGCACGGAGGAGATGGATGTAGACACACACACACACACACACACACACACACACACACACACACACACACACTATTTATAATAAAATTATACTAAATGAGTATAATAAACAATATTTACACAAAATGACTCCAGAATCACACTACAATGTCAACAAAAAACAATAATTATACAAAAAATGCACAAAAAGACAACTGAAAGATAAAAAAAATACACATAATGATGACTTCAAAAACATACATTACAGAAAAATACAACAAAAAATGAAAATGGCTCAAAATACACAAAACTAAATGTTTATACAAAAAATACACAGAACTAAATATTTACACAACAAATACACAAAATGACTCCTGAATCACACTACAATGGCAACACAAACAATAATTATACAAAAAATGCAAAACATACATTACAGAAAAATACACCAAACAAAAAATTATAAAAGTGACAACAAACACATTTATCATGCACATGTCCCATAGAATTAAACCAGGAAAATTGCACCCACATTTTGCACCTGCAATTATACCCCTTATGCTCCCACATGAATGCATACTTCCGACGGGCACTGTACTCGTTATTTAAATTATTCTTCCTCCGTGTGTGTGTTTTTGGTCTCGTTTGGTTGTTTTGTATGTTTCCCTGTTATTTTTGTGTATTTTTTAGTGATTTGTGTGTTTTATTCATTTTGTGTGTCTTTGTTGACGTTTTGTCTGTTGCTGGTAATAGTAAGTATTTTTCTCTCTTAGTGTGTGTGTTTTTGGTGTCATTTTGTGTATTTTGTTGTTTGTTCTTTTTATTATATAGTACATTTGTCTCTTATTTTGTGTTGTTTTGTGAGTTGCTGGTAATATTTAGCATTGTCATCTTTTTACTAAAAACAAATTATCATAAAACAACATATTTTTCATGCAATCATTTGTTAATTTTCCTCTCTTTCTCTCAAGTACCCCCTGTAGTGCCATTGCGTACCCCTTGGGGTACACATATCTCCTTTTGAGAAACACTGCTTTAGGGCTAGACTTTAGTAATGAGTTTGGAGCTCTAAACATCAGCTCACACTGCTCAGCTTAATGATGACACACACACACACACACACACACACACACCCCTTGAATGTACTCCTCAGTCTTCATGCTGATGATTGTTAACCACTGGGTTAGAAATAAAATGCTTTGTTTTCAGCTATAAACCTTAAGAGCTTTGTTTCAATTTAAATGTCCCCGTAACTAATGTTGTGCCCATACTGACACTAGTATTGTGAGGGGCCCCGATACGGCAATAAAAAGCTAACATCGGTATCTGCAAGTTACTGTCGTGGGAGTTGTAGACGATAGAAAGAGAAGCAAAATGGAGAAAAAAAAAATTAAATAATTCTGCTTTCCCTGCCTTCTTTTTCAAAAGTCAGGATCAGACCCAACAAGGATAAAGACATGACATATGACTGATTAAAATCACTTTTCAGAAAAGGCAAAGAAACATGAACAAACTAAATTTGATGATTTCAAATCTTGAATGTGTCCATATTTTAAACTAGGTCTTAAATTATGTATGTTCATTTTCCACTTCCTTTATCATCCCCTTTTTATTTAATTACTGTCAAAGAGCAACCGTAGCAGTGGAGGCCATCAATGACGCAACCAGGCTCCAGAGTTTTGATGCATCAGGTTTTTGTCTTTTTATTTTCCATTGGCACCACAAGCACAGTGCATTTCAATTTCCACTCAACCCACTACTGACCAGAATGGAGGTCCCTATATACAGGTGCATCCTTAATTAGCCTGTACCAAGCATGGGGTGACATTTGATTTACATATTAAAAGTACAACATAAATATTTACACAAATAATTCTTAACAGACACCATCATAAACAATAACCCTCTATTAATATAATTACCCTTATTCAGATCCCCTAAATGATTAAACTAATTATTTACATTGATTTCTAAACATCAAGCTCCCCTGTTCCTTAGTCCCTCTTGGTCTCTCCCACCTGGAACTATAAAAAGGTGTCCACAGCCCCCGGGGAATTCTTTCACCAGGACACCACAGGAAAGAGGAAGAGGCCATGCACAGGTAAGCATTGCTGTATATTGCATTTCAATCACACCCAGAATAAGAGAACATATTTAATGGTTTTATCTATCATGTCACTGCTAAGTTATTTATCAATTATCTTAAAATGTATTTTTTGTTTTTATCACTAGATGAATGCTGAAACTCTGTGTGCTTCATCACCTGTCCTCATGATGTCAATTTAAGCAAATTCATTAAATCAATACAACAGAATGTGTCTTCTTCATTTCATTAAGCACTGCCAGTCTGTTCACACAATTTACCATGTATACATTATAACAGTCCATGTGTAACGTCACCTCGTCGTTACAATTACTAATTAACAAAAAACTACATAGAATAACAAAACTAAATACATTTCAAGAAGTATAATCACGCTGACACACACTCACTCACTCTATTGTATAAACTACTGTACATTTGTTCTTGCTTGTTTATGGGTTCTGTGGTAATAAATGTGGTTAGTTTGAAAGCAGTTCTGTGACTGTAATTGTTCTTACTTATTTGTTCAAAGCTACACAAACCCTGTTTTTGGTGTATGTCTAATTTGGAGTTGTAGCCGCCACTGATCGGCATGTATCGGTATCGACCGATACTGTGCTAAGGGATATCTGTATCGGCATAGGGACAAAAACGGGAATTGGACCATCACTACCCATAACCTTCCTTTCACCCTCTACTCCCCCACAGTCTGCTCCCAGTTCTCCAGAGGCGTGTACGCCATCATGGGCCTGTACGACCGGCGCACCGTCAACATGCTGATGTCGTTCTGCGGCTCGCTGCACGTTTGCTTTGTCACGCCATCGTTTCCTGTCCACAGCAAGAACCACTTCCTGCTCCAGCTGCGGCCGTCACTGCAGGAGCCGCTCATGGCTTTATTGGATCATTTCTATTGGACGAGATTTGTCTACTTCTACAGCCCCGACTCAGGTGAGACACACACAGAGCACAGTGTGTGTCTACGTTTGTTTGACCTTCTTTAGTGACAAAACTTTTGTTGTCTGATTCCTCATCACACACACACACACACACACACACACACACACACACACACACACACACACACACACACACACACACACTAGCACTCGCGCACACACACTAGCACTCGCGCACACAGGGGGGTCTGAAAAAGCTTTTACATGTTCCTCCTTGTCTGCAGGCTTTTATTGTTGCATGTTGGTCTTGTCCTCTCCTCCTCCCCAATAAAGAACATGATATTTCTTTGAATATATAATATGTTCATGTGCTTGTGCGAAAATTTTAGGTGAGCACTTAAATTGACAAGAGAGAGAAATGTAATTATCACTGTATGCAGAGAACCACAGAGCTTTGTGCAAAAAAGCATTTGTTCAGTTTAAACAAACAATGACAATATTTTCCTCCATCAGCATCTCTGTGGTTTACTTCATAAGTTTTAGCAAAACTAAAGGTTTTATGTGAGTGTTAAAGAAAGTATCCATTTTATTTTATATTGACCCTGTTGATGTACCTATGGGCAAACATTTGAGTCTCAGAGCGTCGCTGAGTCCTTATGCCACGCCCCCTCAGGTCTGAGTCCTTATGCCACGCCCCCTCAGGTCTGAGTCCTTATGCCACGCCCCCTCAGGTCTGAGTCCTTATGCCACGCCCCCTCAGGTCTGAGTCCTTATGCCACGCCCCCTCAGGTCTGAGTCCTTATGCCACGCCCCCTCAGGTCTGAGTCCTTATGCCACGCCCCCTCAGGTCTGAGTCCTTATGCCACGCCCCCTCAGGTCTGAGTCCTTATGCCACGCCCCCTCAGGTCTGAGTCCTTATGCCACGCCCCCTCAGGTCTGAGTCCTTATGCCACGCCCCCTCAAGTCTGAGTCCTTATGCCACGCCCCCTCAAGTCTGAGTCCTTATGCCACGCCCCCTCAAGTCTGAGTCCTTATGCCACGCCCCCTCAAGTCTGAGATCTCATGCCACGCCCCCTCAAGTCTGAGATCTCATGCCACGCCCCCTCAAGTCTGAGATCTCATGCCACGCCTCCTCAAGTCTGAGATCTCATGCCACGCCTCCTCAAGTCTGAGATCTCATGCCACGCCTCCTCAAGTCTGAGATCTCATGCCACGCCTCCTCAAGTCTGAGTTCTCATGCCACACCCCCTCAAGTCTGAGTTCTCATGCCACACCCCCTCAGATCTGAGCTGTTATTCCACACACCCTCAAGTCTGAGTCCTTATGCCACTCCCCTTCAGGTCTGGGAGTTCTGCAGAGGATTCTGGATGCGGCGGCTGAGCGCGGTTGGCAGGTGACATCGGTGAATCTGGACTCCCTGACAGAGACAACTTTTGTGAAGCTGCTGACTGACCTGGACTACAAGAAGGAGTTCCAGGTCATCATTAACTGTGAACTGGAACGACTAAACTCCATTCTCAACCTGGTGAGTAACAGGAAGTGGCACAAACAGCTGTCAGAGGCACTAATGTCACTTCCTCTTCAGATCGCTGCTCAGAAGAGGAACTTGAAGAACTACCACTACATCCTGGCCAATCTGGTAAGTTTAGCTCATGTGCAGCTTTCTGATTCCCTGAGGGTCCACAGCTGAGCCCCGTCTGTTCACTATGTGACTTACTTATGCAAATGAGGGGGGCGGTCCTGGGCACAATGTGATTGGTTAGAGAGATGAACACGCGTGTGTGTGTGTTCGTCAGGGCTTCATGGACCTGAACTTCTCTGAGTTCCAAAAACTGGCCCCTAATGTGACTGGTTTTCAACTGGTGAACCAATCAGATCCAGAGATCCGAAGAATTAACGACGACTGGATGGATTTCAACAGCAAAGACACAAGAGCGGGACAGAGGAGGCTCCGGGTACACACACACACACACACTGATGGCTCTCTCTCCTAGGAGAATGGGTGTGACCTTTGCAAGAACATTTCCACTTTGGCCTACATCTTACCAAGGACTAATTACACAAAGCAGCCAACTTCTGTCCATGCAACTAATTAGGACAACTCTCACATCCATTTTGTGGATATTAAATCAATGGTTCAGTTTAATTAGGAAAGCACTTGTTCTTTATTTACAGCAATGCTTAAATTCCACAAAATAGTTCTTTAGAGAGTAACTAAACCCCTGCTTTCTCCTGACCTGCCAATAGGAGAGACACGCCCAGTCTATACTATAAAGCAGGGTCTCACCCGGGGACCCACATTTTGCTATGGTCATTAAATTGCGACCCACTTTTTTTTTAGAATTCAACCAACCAAATTTAGTTTTTCAAAAAAAGCTGTTGAAAACACACACATAGAATCATCTTTTTTTTTTTAGACAAATCTATTAATTTTCCTGTGCAACATGCATTTTACAACATGCCCATCAAAAGAAAAGTTTCTTTCAAAATAAAAGATAAGTCCCACATGCAACATTAATTATTTATTTTTGACCAGCTGTCTGCGACCCACACTTTTCTCTCAATCCAACCTACTCACCACAGATGCTAGATTTTATAAAAGCTAACAGCGCTTATTGGTGATGGAAGATGGTCCCAAAACATCACATGGTCTTGTTGTCAGCCAATAGCAAAAATCAATTGTAATAGTAGGGTTTCAACCCATAGAGGGAAGTCACCCTGACATTTTACAACAAAATGTGCCTTTTATTTGCCTTTAACTAAAATGGTAAAAGTTGGACCAGGTTTTGGGGTTCAGTTGTGACTGATTTCACAGTGGTCCTGTTCGCTCTCTCAGTACACCGGAGCTCTGACCTACGATGGCGTCAGCGTTCTATCAGCAGCTTTCCAGAACCTGCGCCAACAGAGGATCGATATTTCTCACCGTGGAAACGCAGGCGAGTGTCTGGCCAACCCTCCAGCGCCCTGGGGCCAAGGCATTGACATCCAGAGGGCGTTGCAGCAGGTACTGTAGCACAGGGGGGCGCTGTGGAGCATCTATGACTATGAAGAGCCAGGAGTTTTTTTCTGAGTCGATTGATGATTGGCACCTAATCAGCCAATCACGTACCTCGTAAGAAAAGAGGCACAGTATTGGATGAAGAAGAAACAAACAAGAAATTCAGAGACCACATGTTAAACAATTACTGATAACTGAATGATTAACTGTTTCAAAAGCATTTACAGAGACAAAAGTTGTTTGGTATGTAAACAGAATCTTACCATATCATGTACTAGCGTATTAAATATTTTATGTTACAAGTGACCAATGAGAGAACAATGGTTCTCTCATTGTCTTTTCACTGTCGTCCTCAATGAAATAAATTGATGATCTTTTGTCTTTGTTTTGTAGGTGCGTCTGAATGGCCTGTCGGGTAATGTACAGTTCGATGATCGTGGTCAACGCACTAACTTCTCGCTGATGGTGATGGAGCTAAGTCTCAGCGGACCCAGGAAGGTGCTGGTATTACCCTGAGTGTGTGCATGTGGGCGACCATGTGGTAACTGTGGGCTGGAGATGGTTGTTTTACGCATACATCTCAGATTGTTGGATGGATCGGGGTATTTGTGCAGTTACTGTATATGGGTGGCTGCTTCACCTTCCCTCTCTTTTTAATACCCCACAGTCATTTTTCTACTCATTTATTCTTTCTGGGACTTGAGCAGAACTGTAACATGGTAGTTGGTAGGGTATTACTCAATGCCTGGTCCCTGTTTGTGGACTTCCCTTCCATTTTCTAAGATTACAATTTCATTTATCAGACGCTTTTATCCAAAGCGAGATACAACACAAGCAGTTTGGGTTAAAGGACTTGCTCAACGTCCCACAGTGATGGCCCAGGTTGGTTTTGAACTGGTGACCCTCTGATTTTTAAGCCGGGTTCCTTAAAGCTGCACTATTTAAGTTTTTTTTTTTTTTGGCATCATTTGGTCAAAAATTCATAATTATCTTTGAGTATACTGTAATTCAAAGTGGCTCTGTAAATGAAGGAGCGTGACGCTGAATGTCAGCCAATCAGAGATCTTTCTACAAACACACTGAGCTGTTTTGGGCATTATTATTGGCTGCTCGACTGAAGTCAGGTGGGTTCACGTACCAAACGCAATCACAGCAGAAGTCTCAATTGCGGCACAACAGATTAGACACAACAGTTAAAAGGCAAATGAAGCTGAAAAAGGCAGACTGAGGTGGAGAAGCAATAGTTTAAAGGCTCAAATATACTCTGGATTCTCATGGATCCTTGTGACTGCACAGGGTCTGCCACACACACTGGTGTCAGAGGGAAAGTGATAACTGGAGATGTTTTTAACCTGGTTTTTTTCTGTATGGTGACCTTGGGTGAAAGGTGCCTTTAAATGAAATGTATTATTATTATTATTATTATTATTATTATTATAACAGATTGTCACTTTGTTCTGAGTGGCAGCTGGGATCTGTGCAGCCGCCTCTGTGAGCTCTCTGGCGGGGAGGAGCTTACGGCAGTAGCCACTATAAAGGAGTGTAACTACAGTGTGATATGTGCATTCATGTTAGAGTCTCTAAAACACCAGAAAAAATCTCCAATAACACAGGATGATGATGATGTCACTATGTCTCTCTTTTGAGAAAAAAGTCCATAAGACACCGGTAATGGAGGTTAGGTTATGGTTTTGGTTTCAAAACAAAGAAAGGATTCTACAAACTGCAGCTTTAACTGTTATGCCTACACCGCCCACCATCTTGGTAGTGTTGATGGTATTGCTGTTGTAGTGAGACCCTGAACCATGCTGGCTCACTGCAGTGGTAACTGGGGTGTCCCTGCTGTTTGGAGGGCTCAGTAGACGTCCCTTAGGCCTGGTGGTGGGATGGTCTTCTTGGTGTTCTGAGGCTGGGGGCTGGGGATTCACTCTGGAGTTAAGTAGTTGCTGGAATAGGTGTGGGTGTGGGCAGGTGGGGTCTTTCTGCATTCCCTTAGAGCTGGTGATGGTCACAATTATGCAATGAAATAAGTTCATTTATGTATTTGCAATAACAAGGCACGCATTGGTGTCTTAAAAATATTGCACTTCATGTAGGTTGACCTTGACAGCATGTGCAGACAAAAGTGTAGAAAAAAGAAACGTGTGTTTGTGAGAGACAGGAAGTGACCTCACTGTCATTCTGTCCTCAGATTGGTTTCTGGAACGATAGGAGTGGTTACGTGAACACTGCGACATACCGACCCGTCCTGGAGGAGTTTTATGGCCTACACAACCGTACCTACATAGTCACCACCATCCTGGTAGGACTGACTACAGGAAAGAACTTGACTCAAATCAACTAAATACATTTTAGTCACTTTCACAGTGCCTCACTCTTCCTGTCTGAACAATTCGATTGTTTTCCAACTGATCCACTTGTTGATATGAGCAGATACCTTTTACTAGTGAAGTGTTTAGACTGAACAGAATATGTATATTTCACTTTTATTTTTTTGTCTTTGTGTACTAGTCTGTTTTCATTGCTAACAGTGCTTTCAGGGACAAGTTCTCTTTCATTTTTAAGTCGTCCTCAAACAAGGAATTGCAGCTTTAAAGTTTGTTTTCAATCCATCATGAGCATTGTGTTCAGGGGGAATAAATGGCTCCGTAATCACTACAAAGAGGTGTACGCAGTGGACATAGCGCTCTCATTCAGTAGAGTAGAGTGTTCTTTATTCAGTGGGGAAATTTACTGACATGACAGCTCAATAAAAAGTGCAATAAAAAAGACAACAGGAGGCAACACAGAAAACCTGAAAGACACCAGAAAAATAGTGCAATGAAGATAAAAGAAGATAAACAATACATTATTTGAAGCTATACATAAATAGAAATAGAAAAAATAATCTAAAAAGAATAAAGGATGTACAGATATATACATATTTACAATGCCCTAGACTGTTTTATTGTACAGTTGTACAGCGGTGGGAATGAATGACCTGTGGTAGCGCTCAGTCCTACGCTGTGGGTGTTTCCGTCCTCTGAGAAGTCGTAGTGTTTGCAACTGTCGCCACCTGTGGTCACAGATTTTTTCAGGCTGCAGAGCTCACAGTGGAGCAAGCTCATATGGGTATAGATATAGAATCAACTTTGCTTTTTAAAAAATACAAACATACAAAACAATATCATTTGTTGCCATTGTTATTTAGATTTTAAAACCAATCAGAAATACATTGGTTTTTTTTTAGTATTTGGTTTTTCTGTTTTCCTGTTTCTGGTTTTAAATTAATTAAACAAAAAAACAATCTATTTTTTATATTTTTTGATTTGGTTTTGAAACAAAATAACCAAAGAACGTAGGGTACATATTGTTTTTGTCTTCACCGTAAACACTCCGTTTGTTGACATTTCCACGCATGGCATTGTGGGATGTGGCGCCACGGAGACGTATTTTTACTTCACTCTGATACCATTGGAACAAACTAGAACAAACACTGTCCTGTTTGTCTGGTGAAAAAACAAACAAACCAATAAATTACGGTATGAAACATATAAAAACTCATCTATGGTACTCCATGTCCCACAATGCAATGCAAAGAACTGTAAGCGGTGGGACCGGTGGGGCGACCGTGGCTCAGGTGGTTGTGGGTTGTCTTCTCATCGAGAGGTTGGGGGTTCGATCCCAGTACCTGACTATGTGTCGAAGTGTCCTTGGGCAAGACACTGAACCCTAAGTTATTCCCAGTGGTCGACTAGTGCCTTGCATGGCAGTCCTGTCCTACTGGTGTGTGAATGTGAGAGTGATTGGGTGAATGAGCTGATATGTAAAGCGCTTAAGTCCATTTAAACAAACATAAAACAAACTTTGAAGCTGCATTTTTGACCATTTTCTTTTTTCTTTTTGGCATTTCGCATTTTATGTAATAAAAAAATATTGAAAAAAAATTGGAGTAGCACGTTTAATCCATTTATTATTTCAAAAATGTTGACTCAGCAGAAAAGATTTCTCTTCTATGCCTCTTACTGGCCCTTAGTATACAAAATAGAACCTAGGAGGTTCATCTGACATGAAAGCTGTTTCTTTTTTTAGGGTCTGTCCATCGGTGATTTTATCTACAGTATTTGTGTGTTTCTCTGTCCTCTTAAGGAAGCTCCCTACATGATGCTGAGAAAAAACCACGAGCAGTTCACAGGAAATGACAGATATGAAGGTTACTGCGCTGAGTTGGCCGCAGAGATCGCCAAACACGTGGGTTTCAGCTACCGACTGGAGCTGGTGGGAGACGGAAAGTACGGAGCCCGAGACCCCGAGTCCAAGATGTGGAATGGGATGGTTGGAGAACTGGTGTATGGGGTGAGTGTGTGTGTGTGTGCATGCGTGTGTGTGTGTCTACTCACTGTGCACCAGAGGTAAAAGTAATGAATTACACGTACTCACGTTACTGTAATTGAGTTGCCTTTAGGGGTACTTGCTTTTTTTTTCCACGCTTTGAACCCTGCGGCTTAAACAGTGATGCAGCTAATTTGTGGATTTTTCTGGTTTTCAAGCTTTATGACGCCAAAAATTTGAGCTTCATCACATTAGACCTGATGGGTGTTCCATAAAGCGGGTTAACATAGGGTTGCGGGTTTGCATCCATCTTCAGTAATTTTTTTATGACATATTTTTTGGATGTCTAAATGACTCTGGCGACAATATTACATTAAAAATCAATGTAAATGATGCAGTATATGAAGCGGCAGTCATTGTCTTTATATCCAGTGTAACAGAAAGAGAGAGAGAGAGAGAGAGAGAGCGCTGCTGCAGCCGTGAAGTCAAAATCAGCCAGTTTGTAATAGAAGGAAACAAACAGAATAAAGTTGTTAAATCATAACGTTAGTTTTGTTCAGGAGTGATCGGTGCTCTGGACTCTGAGGCTGAGAAGCTGATGTCAGGAGGACGAACAGATGGAGACGGAGCAGAGATACAGTCTGTATCCAGGCTGTTCTGATCTCTTCTCCATCGACAGTAAAAATCAGCCAGTTTCTAATAGAAACAAACAATAAACAGCACAAAGTTGCCAAATCAACACATTTAATTTGTTCAAAAGTGATCGCGTCCATATTCTGACTCAGAGTCCGACTTGCTGTGATCGCTCTGCGGTAGTTCACGGTAAGAAGAACGGACGAAGCGGTGTATCAGTCTAGATCCAGTAAAAAGTCACCATAAAAAGCTGTAAATGGACTGATATGCAGACGTGGAGCAGTGAGGAGGTGTCACATGTCTGTTCTGATCGGCCAAGACTTACTTGTACTTGTACTTAAGTATAATTTCAATCAAGTAGCAGTACTTCTACTTGAGTAGAATATACCAGTACTCTGTGCGCTCCCTGCAGAAAGCTGACGTGGCAGTAGCTCCTCTCACCATAACTCTGGTCCGGGAGCAGGTCATAGACTTCACCAAACCCTTCATGTCTCTGGGGATCTCCATCATGATCAAAAAACCCACCAAGTCCAAACCAGGCGTGTTCTCCTTCCTCGACCCGCTGGCCTACGAGATCTGGATGTGCATCGTCTTCGCCTACATCGGCGTCAGTGTGGTGCTGTTTCTGGTGAGCAACTAGACATGAGGTTGACTCACAACACAAACATGTCCAATTTATAGAGGCTCCACCTCCCAACATCAGTTGGCAGATACCACAGAACACCTCGAAGTAAAGAGAACTGACAGTGTTATGAAGGTGCTGATATCAAAGATGCTAACCATGTGCAATAGGGCTATGTCCAATAATATTAATACTTAAAGTAACAACCAACCAGGCTAAAGGTGGTGTGCAATGATTTTAGCGCTAACCAACCAGGCTAAGGGCCAGATGCACTTTCTTATTTAAAGTCCAGTATTATGCTATTTTTCACCCATCTCCATTTGTTCTAAGAACCCCAAAAACAATTTGAGGTTTATTTTCCCAAACTCGGTTGTTTTCTGGAGTTTTAGCCTCTAAAAAGTAATTTTCGAGTGGGCGTGTCTGTAGACCAGGGGTGCCCAACCCTGGTCCTCAAGGGCCCCCATCCAGAATGTTTTAGATGTTTCCCTCTTCCAACGCACCTGATTCAAATGATTAACTCATCATCAAGCTCTGCAGAAGTCTGATAACGATCCTGGTCATTTCAGTCAGGTGTGTTGGAAGAGGGAAACATCTAAAACATGCTGGATAGGGGCCTTGAGGACCAGGGTTGACCAACCCTGCTGTAGACGTAGAATTCACAGCTTTACCACCATAGCGATTTTCTTTTGCTAGCCACATACTCTTCTTATTGTTTTCAGCCAAAAAACTGCACATTACAGTAAAACACATGGATATTTAAGCGGCTATTGTGATTGAGTCCGTCTCAGTGCTGCTTCAGGGTGTGTGTGCGCGCGTGTGTGTGGCAGCAGCAGCAAAGTCAGCCATCTGTTTCAAACACTCACCAGAGTGTTAAGCTGCTAAGTCACTTTCTTGTCATCCTAACCCCTCCCAACCACAGCAATAGTGCATTTAAGACAGGAGTGGAGAACTCCAGTCCTTGAGGGCCAGATTCCTGAGACTTTTAGATGTCCCTGCTCCAACACACTTGAATCAAATGAATGGTTCGTTATCATACGATTGCAGAGCTTGATGACAACACATTGGTTTCAACCAGGTGTGTTGGAACAGGGACACATCTAACAGTCTCAGGAATCTGGCCCTCGAGGACTAGGGTTCCCCACCCCTGATTTAAGAAAATAATCTTTTGTTTTGTTCTTCGGCTGCGTCGCATTGTGTCACAAACACCTCAGATCATGTCAAAGGCAATACGAGGCAGTATAACTGCTACTAAAAGTGGAACTGATTTTAACTGCTCCCTTAGCGCTACACCGTGGCTGCCCACTGCTCCTCAGGGAGGGGTTAAATGCAGAGAACACAATTTGTATTTGTAGCTTTAATATATATATATTCTGTATTAAACTGCAGTGTTTGTTATACCTGTGAGGTAGTTTGAGAGGGAGGAGCTCACATTCTTATAGGATAGGAGGAGCCATGATTGTCAAGAGGAGGAGTTTCCGTTAGGTGACGTCACAAAGCCAAAAAATCCAACTTGCCCGTTTGGAGCTGACTTTTTACAAAATGTGGAATAACAAGGGACGGAGGAAACAGAACTTTTTCAACTTTGGCCCTCTGAATAAAGCCAAACTGTAGCAAAACCATTATAAAGTGATTTTATCACAATACCGCCCCTTTAATACAAAATATTAGCACATTGCACTAAAGTACCTGATGCACTTTAGCTGCAATGGTCACTTCATTTCCGGTCCGTACTAAGTTAAATGTTGTTATATTTCAGTCTTGGTATTTTATTGTACTGTCCATGCTGTCTGATTTTTGGTGTTTTTTATTTCTGTTGTACATAACATCAACCTGCCGGGGACTACAGATGGAAACTAGTCTGACTACAATCTGGCACATGTACATATTTTTCTATTATTGTGCATTGTCCATTGTCACAAATAAATAAATACATGAATAAATAAGATTAAATAAGTAATCAATAAATAAGAGTCTATAGCAGTAAACAGACAAAGAAAATAACATGACTGTAATTACACAATTCTAACACTAAGACACAATATTAAGACATAATAATAAGAGCACATTAGCAATAAAATAATTTTAGAATTCTAACAAGTTACTACCACGATAATAAGTAAACGGCATAAATATTATACAACATCACTAAAGATTTAATATCAACATTAATAAAACAATAATGACAATGACACAATAGTAACAACCAATAAGACTGTTATAAGATATAACATGATTTGCAAGGTATTAACATTTAAAAGTTAACCCAACAATGACTAATGTCATAATAATGACATTCTGATAACTGCATGTTATCACAATAGTAGCACAATACACAATATCAGTACAATACAATTATTTACACTCACAAAGTATACTTATAACCCAATATTTAATAATTTAATACATAAAAAATACCCAATAGGAGAATATAAACACATTATTAATGTAATATGAGCATAACAACACAATTAATTGCACGACAATGAAAAAAACTCAACAAAGTAATAACATAATCGATTTTTAGCACAAGATTGTTTGGTTTCCTTCATTAAATAATTAAACACATTGTTCTGCTGGATAAGTTAAAAGTAGAAGCAGAACTGGATACAAATAATTTCTTGTAAAAAACAGTTAAATAAAAACATAGAATCACTTGTTTCCTCTGAAATAAGTGATTTAACTACTGTCATTTCAATGACGTCACCTGCTGTTTTCCAGGTGAGTCGCTTCAGTCCATACGAGTGGAAGGAGGAAGAGTCAGATGACGAAGAGGAAACCAACCAGACGTCAGGCTGCATGAGAGCCCCGCCCACTTCCTCCTCAGACCACACCCACTCCTCAGGTACTCGAGGTGCACAAGTTATGTTACAGTTTGATTTGATGAACTGGTTTTTAACTGGTTGCTAACTGTTTGGGTCAGGGACCTCCCAGAACCAGAACCAGCAGAAGGACTCGGAGGGCCCAGAACACACCAATGACTTTGGCATCTTCAACTCTCTGTGGTTCTCTCTGGGTGCCTTCATGCAGCAGGGCTGTGACATCTCACCAAGGTGAGCACCCCCACAAACACATCAAATGAAGAACACAAATCACCCCCTCTGAGTCTCTGTGAGCAGTTTGTAAAGATCAACACTATCAGATGTAATATTTTATCTAATCATAACATGGAGTGTCCATCTTTACCTGAGAAAACACTGGACAGTTTTGTCCTGGTTGATGCTGAGATGCTTGATAAAGTTTTCTCCACAGTCAAACCCCCCACATGTCTTTTAGATCCAATCCCGTCTTCATTTTTTAAAGGGGAGATTTTATGTAAAATCAACTTTTTCAAGATTTATATCATGCTACAATGTCATTCCCTCATTAAAAACATACCTGGAGTGTTGCCTTGGCTCATTCATGTATGTCTGAGTATCCTTTAAAAACTCTGACGGGAGCCATTTTAGGTGTAGCCTAGCCTGAGCCCTCCTAGGAACGCCCTCACCTCAGACCTTACGTCACCAGCCTAGTTACCGCCCACCGCTCCACAGCAGAGACCCTCCCCCTCCCTACGTTCTCTTCCTTAGGTCAGCCCACAGCCAGGGATGGCGCTACAACGGGGCTAGGGGGCGCTATATCCCCGGCAGGAATTTGTGTAGCCCCAGTTAAGCCCCTTGAGCATTTTATTTTAAAATATTTTTATCATTAATTTCTTGAGTTTAAAGCATAAAGAAGTTCACAAGTAACCGTTCTGTAATCCCTGCTTCTACCCCATTCAATGTGGTGACCATTTATTGACATACCCTAGCGTGTGTGTGGGGGGATGGAGGGGCGGAACGGAAGAAGGAGTCTTTTTCGCGCATGTTTTTAGGGTGAGCTAGCAATGCATTGCAATGGATCGTTTTGTTATTAAGAAGAAAAGAGGAAACAACTTCATTTACGACACACTAGTATGCTATGGTTGCATGGAATGAGTGGATTATTCAGAAAGAGTCTGGCTCAACAATATGTAATGCTCTGAGTGATGGACATGCAAAAATAGTGCGAGAGAACAGAGAGCATATGAGAGCAGTTGTGGAGTCATTGCACTTCACTGCATACCAGGGACTTTCACAGAGAGGAGACACGGAGAATGACACGGCCGTCAACCAGGGAAACTTCCTTGAACTTTTACAGATTATAGGCAAATTTGACAAGAAAATAGCTGACAATCCGAAAAATGCAAAGTACACACAAAATGAAATTCTGGACATTATGAAAATATGATCAGCGATCAGATAAGTAGTGAAATACAAGATGCTGAAATGTTTGCCTTGATGGTAGATGAGAGTAAAGACCTTAGCATAACAGAACAAGTGTTTGTGGTGGTGCGCTACGTGAAAAATGTTAGTGTTGTAGAAGAATTTCTCCATTTTACACCAGATGACGTTTAGATGCTGAGTCACTTTTTGCTACGATCAAAGACACGCTGAGTAAATGTTACAGTGATCACACCCCCCTCAGTGTTATGACAGGGCTGCGTTAATGTCAGGTGTTCACAATAGGGTCCAGGAGAAAATCAGAGACGAGGTCCCTCAAGCAATCTACATTCATGCACACCTCCTCAATCTTGTTTTGGTGGACTGTGTCAGAAATGTAAAGCCAGCTGGGGATTTTTTTGTTATAACGCATGACATCTACAAGTTTTTCACTGGGTCATTTGTCCATGCCCACTTTATTAATAAGCAAAGGCAGCTGGAGTCTTCTCAGCAGCCCATTGAACTGATGAAACTGTGATACACGCTGGTCCTGCCAGTACAACGCACTGTGGGCAGTGCAAAAAACCCTTCCATTATTGCAACTTTAAATGACATTAAAGCGCAACCAAATCCATGCAGATCAACTGACACACGGTCATTAATCTTACTCATTGATGCTGAATTCATCCTCCATCTTCTCTTAGTCGAGGATCTTATTCACACAGCAAAGTTCATGTCAGACACGCTGCAGTCCCCTGGTTTATTGCTGGAGACAGCCAAGAACCTCGCGCACTCGGTCATCATGAGCCTAATTGAAAAGCGCACAGAGGAATCTTGGAGCGCCTTATGGAGCCAAGGCTGAGGCCGTGTGCGCAAAGGTCGGTGTCGTAAAACCGCCGTAGCTCCCACAAGAAAGGAGACAATCAACAACATCCTCGTCATCTACACGACTATATAGTTACAGCTCCACGT
Organism: Gouania willdenowi; assembly: GCF_900634775.1. Lineage (NCBI taxonomy): Eukaryota > Metazoa > Chordata > Actinopteri > Blenniiformes > Gobiesocidae > Gouania > Gouania willdenowi. Next base: position 32,332,941 of record NC_041057.1, on the reverse strand, counting down.
CAAATCATCCATGGTATCCCCGGACGGACTCCCAACAGCATCATTCTACCCTGTCGTTGACCGACTAGTGAATGAAATGAGACAACAGTTTTCAACAGAAGCAGGTGCAGTTTTCATTGGCACGTCAGAACTCAACTCTAAAAACGCCACATTCTTTAAAAAGGAGAGCCTTGAGCCCATGGCGCAGTTTTATGGGATAAAAAAGACAACCTACTGGTTGAAGTGCACCAAATGCACAGACTTTGGAACATAAAAAAGAACAACGTGAAACTGTCAGCAGCACGCAGGATTTTTTGTCCATGGTTAAACTGTACAAAGACTTATTTGAGGACCTCTACAAACTTTTACAGATTTCCATCACACTGCCTGTCACCTCCGCTTCATGTGAGTGCAGTTTTTCCACCATGTGGCGCGTTAAAATGTACCTGAGGAATGGAATGGCAAACCCTCGATTCAGCAATCTTGCCTGTCAATACATGCAGAAAGAACCAAGATGTACAGAGGATTGTCGATTCATTTGCACTGAACAAGTGAAACAAGTGAATTTCTCCATTGTGAGATCATTAAAGGATTATCTTATCTTATCTTAACCACAACAACAGACGCATCGTTCTCATATAAAACGTTTCACATTTTGGATTTATTGTCTGATTATTGCAAGGTGCACAAGTGGCTGTCAGGTGTTGAATAGGTCACTTTTGCACATGATTTTTATAATGCATTTATTTTTTTGTTATTGCCCTGTGGTCACTTGTATTATGTTTTAGTATTTTGTTAAATATTATTCGACCAAATTCAGTTAAAACTACATTTATACCTCACATGCTGTGTTGCTATAGCTTCTTTTATTGAAAAAAACAATAAGAACCTCCTAATAAAAGTAATAGTATTGAGAAAAAAATAATGATTCTCAGCACCCCCACATATTAATCCCGCACCCCCTCAGCACCAGGAGAGAAAAAATCCTGGCACCGTGCCTGCCCACAGCACCCGCCTCTGCAGATTTAGCTTTTCATTTACTTGAGAGTTAACTGCGTGTGCTCACCGTAGTAGCTGCCTGCCTTTTCAGATGACTGCTTTAAAACAAGAGCTTATTTGAAAGTGTATTAATAACTACACTGACACAATGTGATCTCTATTCTGGACTACAGCACCAGCAGCAGCAGCACGGGTAAGCATGTGTGTGTGTGTGTCGGTGATCTCCGTCCATACGTTACTTTGATAATCATTCTAATGTAATGTAGCGATGTAGAAAGTAGCCAAATACAGCTCACGGAAAAACAGAAGTAAACAGCATCCATCCGTGTTTATATGAGTACTGAAGGGGGCGTGTTCATGGGCGCGTCAGACAAGCTTGGAGTTTCTTAAAGAGACAGGCAGCGAAAATGAGGTGTCATGATCTGTGTGCTACAGAGGGAAATTTCTTTTAAGTTTTTTTTTTTTTAATATTTGCTGCATTTTCCAAAAAAATGTGGGTAGCATAGCTATTTGAGTATGCTATAGAATGGTACTATGTACCTGAAAAAAAATATGATACCCCCCCTTTAAAACATTTTATAGATCTTGCAAGGATTAACTTTTAAACATTATAAATTGCTCTCTTCAAAAGGGAATTTTCCCTGCGGCCTTTAAAGTAGCAGTGGTGAGGCTCCTTCTGAAGAAAATCTGTTTAGATTTTAATGATTTGAACAATTGTGTTGCCCTGTGATGGACTGTCCAGGGTGTACCCCCGCCCAGCGCCCAATGAGAGCCGGAGATTGGCACCGGCAGACCCCCGGGACCCTGATAAACAGGAATAAGTGGGTCTGAAAATGAATGGATGGATGGATTTGAACAATTACCGACCAATATCCAGCTTAGCATTTTTAAGTACAATTTTAGAAAAACTTGTTTTTATTCAACTGAATGACTTTTTAGCTGATTTTAAGATTTTAAATGACATTAGGCACAGCCTGGAGTTTAAAAAGCTAACAGTGTTGGTTCCTTAGTGCCACTTTTGATACCTTAGACCAGTGGTTCCCAACCAGGGGTACGTGTACCCCTAGGGGTACTTGAATACATTGTAGGGGGTACTTGGAAACATTGAGTAATCTATTTCCAACATGCTGAGTCATTTTTAAGCCTATTTCAGACACTGTACATGCTCATCTAACAGCTTTTCCACCCATTAACAATAAACTGCATTAATGAAATAAACAATATTGTGGCCTTAATATCCTACTAAATTGTTACTAATGTGTTCTGCACATTACTACAAATTGAGGTAAATATATTCTCTACTATACAATAATTGTAATGCACAAAACTGATATTTAGTGTGTGTTAAATGTACAGTTTGACATTTTCAAGCTATTAACAACATGTAAATAAAACAAGAAATGTTACTAAATTGTTGTGAAGAAGGGGTTCTACTAATCAGAAGAGAGGCCTCGGGGGGTACATGAGACAAAAAAGGTTGGGAAACAGTGCCTTAGACCACATCATTTCTTTTAAACAGACTCAAACACCTGGTGGGCCTCTCTGGTTTTATCTTACCTCACACAGAACTTTTATGGTAAGTTTGGATATGATCTCCTAAGTTCCATAAAATAACATGTGGTGTGCTTCAGAGATCAATTTTAGGCCCTGTTTTATTTAATCTGCATATGCTCCCTCTTGGTGATGTCATCAGGAGGCGTAGAGTCAACTTCCACACTTATGCTGACGATACACAACTGTATATCTCTGTCTCCTAATGACACCAGTCCAATGGATGCTCTTTTTAATTGTATTTTAGATATCAAATCCTGCATGGCAGAAAACTTTCTCCAGCTCAGTCAGGACAAAACTGAAGTTTTAGTTCTTGGTCCTGAGGCCGAAACTTCAAACAGCAGCTTTGATTCCCTCCACACAAGTTAAAAACCTGGGCATTATTTTAGACTTACTTTTATCCCTCATATGAAAAATATAACACAATTAGGTTTTTATCATTTGAAGAACACAGCCAGAGTCCGCTCCATTCTCTCTCAGGCCAACACGGAGACGCTAATGCATGCTTTCATCACCAGTCGGATTGACTACTGTAATGCCCTGCTTTCTGGTCTTCCCACAATGACTATTTCAAGTTTGCAATTATTACAGAATTCAGCGGCATGTGTCCTGACGAAGACCAGGAGGCGGGAACATATTACACCCATTTTAAAATCGCTGCATTGGCTCCCTGTGTGTTTCAGGATTGATTTTAAGGTTCTCTTACTGGTTTTTAAATGTCTTAATGGTCTTGGGCCTTCTTATCTCTCTGAACTACTTTTACTCTATGAGTCTTCTCGGGCCCTGAGGTACTCCGGCGCTGGCCTTTTAGTAATCCCAAAAGTCAGGACACGCACACCCATGGTGAGGCAGGCCTCGAGACTTCGACCAAAATGGTCGCATATGCGAGTATATTTTCAGTGTGCGAATGAAAATTGTATCTGGTTGCATCCGTGCGAGTTTGCGCGTACATGCTCCTCAGAATCATCATGGAGGGACCAGAACTGATGGACTATGTCAGGACAGATGTTCAGCTGTGGTTCTCCCAGAGCAAGGGTCTGCAACCTGTGGCTCTAGGGCCTAATGTGGCCCTTTGACTCTTTTGCAAAGGCTCCCGATAGCTTAAAAAAAAAACAAAAAACTTTTGAAATGACAATTTCTATTTTTTTTTACAGAGGCTATTAATGATTAATGACAAATAAAATCAAGATATTACAATTTGTTACCCTAAAATAAATCACATTGTGCAATGACTCAGCACATTTCTACTTCACCTCCTGCAACATCTTCAGACCATCAACTTTCCTGTGACTAACCTTAAGTTTAATTAAGGTTAGCTATAATGGTGGTGGCTGTGGGCAGAGAGAAGAAGTGAGTGGTAAAACCTAAATCAGGTGTTTAGGATCAACGTGTCTAAAGTTAAGCCCACTATGAGTTTTATCCCACAGTCCAAGGCGTGTCAGTGCATCGTAGACCAGTGTATGTGCAAGAACCGCTACTGCAAACCCAGGCACTGCCCCGGACCCCGAAGATGCAGCCAAGCTAGCAGAAAGAGTGGGGGCCGTGGAGCCCCAGGCCCCCCACCCCCACAGCCTAGCAACCCACCAGACGCCCCCAAGATCCCAAAACGAGAGGCAGCCACCACCCCCCACTTATACATCCGAGAAACCGAGAAAGCACCCAACCCCCCGAGGGGAGGGCCCTGAAACCCCCCGCCCGAGAGGAGCCAAGGCCCACGCCCAGCACACAGCTTTGTTTGTTTTTTTTATCTTTGTCAGTGTTTATACGCTGCATAAAAAAGGAACAAAAAATAAAGTATGAAAAAAATAAATATACAAAATAACAAGAAAATTACAAAAATGAGTGAAAAATATACAGAATAACAAAAGCACAAAGAAAACCGTTGTTCTCTCCTGTGTTAATTAGTTGTTATTCTAAATGCTGACATGAATGTTGATAATTTAACATTTAAAACAGTTAATATGATGTCTCTGATTGGACTAAAGTAGTTCAGTATATTTTTGTCTTTAAAAGCATTTCTGTCTTGCTTTTCTGGTTTAATTTGTTTGGATATTGCATTTATTTTGTGTGTGTGTGTGCGTGTGCGTTCCTCACCTGTTTAAAGTGACACAGCTGGATTTTCCCCTCTCCACTGCCTCAGGTCTCTCTCTGGGCGAATTGTGGGCGGAGTCTGGTGGTTTTTCACACTCATCATCATCTCATCCTACACGGCCAACCTGGCGGCGTTCCTCACCGTGGAGAGGATGGTGTCTCCAATCGAGGGAGCCGAAGACCTGGCCAAGCAGACGGAGATTGCTTACGGAACGTTGGATGGAGGTTCCACTAAAGAGTTCTTCAGGGTGAGGACGTCGTGTGTGCGCGTGTGTGTGTGTGTGTGCGTGTGTGCGCGTGTGTGTGTGTGTGTGTTCTCAGAGCAGCTTTGAAAGATGTTAGGCCTTTTCCTGTGAGAAGAAGCTTAGTAATAGGCCCTCACACCACAACAAGCCCCGCCCCTTAAGCCTTTTAATCCCCACCCACCAAACATAAAAGAGGCTGAGAACAACAGATCAATCACCAGGAATAAATTAATAATAAATCTCACTGGGAACTCATACAGTATGCATGCACATACTTTTGCTTTGTTTATCAAATAGGATTGTATTTTGTCATATAGACGTCAAATGGGGGGAGCTATACATAAGCTAAGGCTTCTGCCCCTTTTTCCTTTGGTCTGACCAGAGTGTAGACAAACACTGTATCCTTTTCACTTTATAGCTGGGTTTCCATTACATATTTTCGCAAAATAAAAGCGATATTTCTAAATGTCGACAAAGTATAATTGCGCTTTGACGATGTTTCCATTGAACGTTGCAACTGCCGTAAAATCTCATTCCGCGAGATTTCACCACAGGAAGATGGATGCTCCAAACCTGCTGAGAACACTCCGTATTCCTTTGTTGTTTCACGTCTAATGTGGCAGTAATAATTTTTTAAGTATGACACTAAGAAATGTCCCGGTCTCTTCTTCTGTCCACACCTACCGCGTCATGTTTACTTGGAGAGAAGTGATCATGTGACCAGGTACTCCACGCCCTGTGATGTGTAATTGTGGGAAAAGTGTTTCCATAGCGCTTTTGCGACACATTTCAATATCGAAACGTCTGAAATACCTCCTCATGAAAGCGTCAAAACTTTTTTTGCGAGTTTTATCCAGAGGGTAATGGAAATAGAGCTTCAGTGTGTGTAAGAGTTTGGTGTAAATGACTATTTTTGGCATCTTATGCTGTTATTCGGTTACAAAAATGCCAAACGACGTCTGTAAACTTTAAAAAAGAATCATCATTTTCACGTTCGCCCTTCACTTTTAGAGCCTGTGTTCCTCCATCTTGTAATCATGTGATTGATGATGTCACACGGCCCCACTGCCTCTAAACATCCCATTGGTTTCTATTGAAGTGAAGCATTCAGCCTGATTTTTAGATCATTTAGTAGCTTTTTCAGTCAAAATGAAAACTTGTGCTGCTTTTATTTGTTTCAAAAAACCAGGAAAAGTTAAAGATGCCAATGTAACACTCTTTTATTTACCAGAAAACAATAAAGACAGTTCTGACCTGAAAAAAAATCTTTGAGCGCAGGGGGTGACAGTTCCAACTCTGTGGTTTTGTAGTAGACAATGAAGCAGAGAAGAAGAGCTCTCCTAAGGGACCTTTTCTCTCCCTTAAACAATGTGGGCTGATGCCTTGATAGCTGAAGTTAGAATAAATCAAGGCCAGGTAAAGACACACAAGCCCAGAGGATAAAAAGACTCCATCCCAAAACGTTACTGTTACTCACTAACTTCAGCCACTAGAGCATCAGCGCACACTTTAGTAGTAGTCCTATTTTTAAAAGACAATTAAATGAATATGGTGCATGATGATGCATTTTAGATCTTCTAATAAGTACATTTCAAAGAGTTTAGGCCAGATTTGTAAAAACAGTGGAGGGTCTCCTGAAACAGGGCCAGAGTCCTGAGACCTTTAGATGTCTCCTTGCTCTAACACACCTGGTTGAAACCAATGTGTTGTCATCAAGCTCTGCAGAAGCAGATAACGAGCCATTCATTTGATTCAGGTGTGTTGGAGCAGGGACATATCTAAAAGTCTCAGGAATCAAGGACTGGAGTTGTCTACCCCCGCCCTAAAAGATGTTGAAAGCTCCGCCTTTAGCTAACGGAGCCGACTTTGGTGGCTCCGAAGCTTGCATCATTTTGTCAGCGTTACAGATTGGCACAAAGTGCACAGCCAGGTCACAGGTCATCATGCCTATCAGGGAGATCTGCTGCACCTGCAGAGTTGAGCACGACTGGACTGGAGTATAGGAGGAGGGTTTTCACTCTCAGGTCAGATGCTGTGGGGAATGGAACTCAGAAGGTTCTGCACCATATGCTGACTTTTGTTAAAGATTAAGTTTAACTGTGAATGTGTGATTAATTGATCCAAGTACTGTTTTGACATTGAACCAAAATAAATAACTAAAAGATGACCACAAGCCGGATTTCAAGAGTATACATTTGACAGAGTATCCGACCTTAAACATTCTGCAGTAAACTTCTCAGACTGGATCCAAAACTTCTCTTCTTTCTCATGCTTTGAAAATAAAACAGACAATAGCAAAAGTCTCTTTTCTGTATAGCCAACACATCCAAAAACATCTGGGTTAGACAAATGTGCAGTGATCCTCGGGAGGTATACAGTATATGGTTCTGTTTGAAACTCCTTTTTAACTTTCATATAATGTCTTAGCTTTGGTTTTATGCATATGTCATATTTCCATTGTTTTTGAAAATCTAGAATCATCTTTTGTTTTATCAAATTCAAATTATACTGTAATTTATTTCCAGACACATAATCTAAATCATAATTTGAGAATATTATGGTCGTTTCTTTAGCCCAGAGATAATAGTTTGGGTGCTCTGGCAGCTGGATGAGGCGTAACATTTCTACCCTCTGTTTTATGAGGCATGGGTCCCGTTCCATGTCCATCTACTGCTATTTTGGTTGTAAACTTATGCACATCCAAAAAAATTCTAATAGTCCTGCTCTGGAGAGCATTAACATTATCTCCTAGGTTCCCAAAGTGGGGTACGACTACCCCCAGGGGAACGCAAATTGTCATAGGGGTACATGAATGAAAAATTGAAAATTAGAATATAAATCAACCGATAGTCAGGAGCCTTCATGCATTGCCACAAATTCTACATATATAGCCAATGTAAGACAACCTATGGTGACAGAGCAGCAATCTCATCAAAAACGCACGAATATGACGAGAGCTACATTTCTTTACCAGTTTACGTTCCTTAAAGTTCTTTTTACTATACATTATTCCTCAACAGGAAAGGTAAAATTCAGAAACGTGTTACTGTAGGGTTACGTCGTATGTGAAATTACATCAGTGGTTCCCAACCGTTGTTGGGTCGTGACCCCGTTTTAATATCACCAATTTTTGGTGTTTCCAGGAACTTTTTTTTTTTTTATTAATCTTTTTAAAATTAGTATTTGATGTTTTGTTGTTGCCAGGATTAGTACACAAAGTGACAGATGGCGGGTATTTTTATACTACATTTTATTTGAACAAAATTTATATTCAAGAAAGTGAAAATGTATTAAATTTTTAATGAGTATTTTTTTTATTATAAATTATTAGTCATTTCAGGGGACCTCATTTGAATCCCAGGCGACCCCACATGGGGTCACGACCCCGAGGTTGAAAAACTCAGTATTATTTCATTATTTTTTTTTAAGTGTGCAGCAGTAAGGGGGTACATGGCTTCAGGTTTAATGTCTGAAGGGGTACAGGAGTGTGAAATGTTTGGGAATCACTGATCTGAGTCATTGAAACCCCATAAACCTGCAGCATAAAAGAGAATTGAACTAACCATAGAATCAAACATGTGTTTATACACAGAAAAACTGAACTTACTTTAGAACCCAAAGCTCTTCCTGCAGAACCTGACAAAACATTTGTTCCCCTTGAAAACTCATTAAAGATCAATCAATGGTACGACAGACCATACATACAATTATAATTACTTCTCACTTCATGTTTTTTCCTAAAATGCATGATCTGTGTTTAGAGTCAGTCTCGTCAGCATACAATAAAAGATTTAAATTAAAGTTATCAATACAAATACCCAGACTGGCTTCCCTAATTTCATTTAATGGATAATTTACATAAAGGTAAAACACATCTCTTTGTTTTACACAGAACGGGGTGAGATTCTAACCAGTTTTTAAACCATTGATCTGCACACGTGTAATGTAATTATAGAGTGATCTGACAGCATCATAGAATTTACCAGTAATACCATAACCCAATAATTTATACACCAAAAGATTTGGTTGCTCGTCAATACAAACTGCTTTATTTGGTTTTGCTGAGCATATCACTTTTGTACTTTAACACCTCATTTTGCCCCAATTGTGCACTATTGATTTCAATTTCTAACACATTTTTTATAAAACAAGTGTCTTTAAGAAAACCCTCATCAAAAAAACAATCCATCACAGCCATAGAGCGTGCTATAATCTTGTTCCCATTTTAACAACAATATCAAATCAGTCTCGGAGCAAACCTCTCCATTAGTCGTAAGAATCTCCACTGGAACAGATTTATTTTTCTGAAGGCCTAATTGATTGATTTATTTCCAATTTAGTGGTGATAGTGAAGAGCAAACGCCCCGTCACCTTTTAGAGACCATCACCCCTAGACCCTGTCCCTAAACATTGATGATGGCAATAACTCCTTCACCCCAGAGCAGAGGTGGACTGGGACAAAATTCAGCCCTGGAATTTAGTGTCCAGACCAGTCAGTGCCACCATGTAGAAGCTGTTATTAACTCAGTGACTCTCAACATGTGCTTCTTTGTCTTAATTGTAATTATTATTCCCTCAGAAAACCTTAAAAGGAGAAACTTTTTAACCCCTTTTTACCTATTTCCTTTGTCCATTTTGCAACTTTCTTTGTCCCATTTTTGCCACTTTTCGAAAAATTTGGACACTTTTTTTCAGACTTTCAGCTACTTTTTGCCAATAAATAGCGCTTTTTTTGTCTATTTCTGCAAGTATTTTTTTTTTGACACTTTACACAGTAACTTTACAGTCTTTTCTTGCTATGTTTTTGCTACTTTTGGACCATTTTTGACAACGTGTTATCATGTCTGCCTCCACTCGCTCGTCAATAAAACGAACCGGTGGGGCCCACTTTGGATTGATGGCCCACCCAGAAGATGCCCAGTCTGCCAGATGGCCAATCTAGACCCAGCAGCATGTCAAGACCAGAAGAGTCTGACATTTTTAGGGGCGGGGCTTAGAGCCTGACTATTGAAACAGAAACCATAGCCCAAACATAAATTTGGTTGTGATTTCCTGACTGAAGTGTGTGTGTGTGTTTTTGTGACCTCAGAGATCAAAGATTGCCGTGTTTGAGAAGATGTGGTCGTACATGCGGAGCACCGACCCCTCTGTGTTTGTGAAAAACACCAATGAGGGCGTGATACGCGTGCGAAAGGCAAAGGGAAAGTACGCGTATCTGCTAGAGTCGTCTATGAACGAGTACATCGAGCAGAGGAAGCCCTGTGACACCATGAAAGTGGGCGGGAACCTGGACTCCAAAGGCTACGGTGTGGCCACGCCCAAAGGATCACCACTCAGGTACAAGAGAGTCACTCACTGCTTGGTTTGGAATGTAGCAGTAATCAGATTACATCATCAGTGGTTACATCAGTGGTTCTCAAACAAACTCACACACACACTAACATTTTTAACAAATTGAAACTAAAATAAATGCAATATCTAAACAAAGGCAGGACAAATTCAACCAGAACATCATCATCATCATCAAAGACAGAAAGGCTTTTAAAGACTAAAATAATCACAACTATTTTAGTCCAATCAGGGACTTATTTTAAATTAGTAGTAAGATATGATGTTACCTGTTTTAAATGTAACACGTCAAATTATCAACATTCATGTCAGCATTTAGAATAATTAATAACTAATCTGAGCATTAACACAGGGCAGCACAAGGGCCTTCTGTGTATGTTTTTGTGTGTTTGTGTGTTTTTGGGAGTCATTTAGTATAGCGTTCTCTCATTTTATGTGCTTTAGTTGTTCTTTAGAGTTTTGGGATTTATTTTGTGTATTTTTCTTGTCGTTATATGCATTTTTGGAATAATTTTATATATTTTGTCTTATTTTGTGTGTTTTTCTTGTCATTTTTGTCTCCGTAATGCGTGTTTAAGAGTAATTTTGTGTATTTTTGGACTCATTTTCTACCTTTTTCTGTCATGTTGTATATGTTCGTTTTTGTTTTTTTGACATCATTGAGTGTTTTTTGGTCTCGTTTTGTGTTTTTGAAGTCATTTAGTATATTTTTCAGTTTTTTTGATTAATTTAGTGTATTTTATCTCTGTAATGTGTGTTTTTTAGAGTCATTTTATATATTTTTGTTGGCATTTTGTAAGTTTGTGTGTCTTTGGAGTCATTTGGGGCCTGCACAAAATTTCTCACGCTGCCAGTTGCTCAGCTCTGGTTTACGCCTTAAAGAATTATGACCTTCTTATTGCTGATTTCTTATGATTTCTTATTACAGTTACTATTGCAACAACACATCATCAGTAGGGTCACACTAACCTATCCCACTATGGTCTAATCCCAGCTCATGTTCCCTATTAGTGGGTGAACAATCCAACGCTGACACCATTTCTAATGGTGACATCACAATATGCAAAGTCAATTAGTATTTTCAATAATAACAAAAATCACCATAAAAATCTGTTTTCTAAATAACTTTAAAGTTTAGTTTTATTAAAGGTTATTAGATACGACACCTGATGTCCCATTATGCAAATATGGAGTCGATTTACGACCATCAGAAACGTCTAATGAATATTTGACCTCATTTCAAGTAAGATTTGATAATCTTTCAATAAAAAGCTAACAATGCGGAGCCACAGACGTGACGTGGTAAAAAAAAAAATTATTAATTAAGGCCACAAATAACAAAATGTCTTCACTATGTCATGTTGTCTGGGGCTCAGTATACATTTTAACTCTGTGGTGAATTTGAACGTTTCCAGTGGAATAATAATGTTTAAGAGGCATTTCAGTCGACTTAATCTGTAGAGGATTTAGTCGACAAAACTAGATTAGATTTAAAATAATTCTGATTCTGATTTGTGTTAGAACTGATATTAGAGCTGTAAATAATGTGAGATAGAGTTTGGAACCCCTGGTTTAACTCTGTAGCGCCCCCTGCTGCACACACTCTTTGTTTTCTGTTCTTCAGTTGCTGAGATGATCACATACGTTTAGTTTCCTTAAAACTGTTTAACGGCTGTGTTTGACTACTGCACTGCAGGATATTAGTGTGTATAATGTTATGGTCTGTAGATCACCAGGATGTTGACACTGTTGACTGTCTGTTCGTCCAACTGTCAGTCTCCTAATCTGTGTGCCTGTCTGTCTTTCTCTCCTTTGCTTGTTTGTTTGTTGTTCACACACCTTTGTCTTCGTCCGTCCCTCTGTCTGTCTCTGTCTGTTAGTGTGTCTGTATGTCTGCCCACTATCTACACACTCTACTGACTCACTCCGCATTCTGTCAGTAAGTATGTCTGTTATCCTCTGTCTTTTTTGTCTGTTTTTCATGTTTTTGCTGTCGACTATAAGTGATTTTAGTTTGTCTGTTGCTCAACTCACAAAGCCTTAAAGGACAGACACTGACAGACGCGCTAAAGCACAGATTCTGTCGAACTCAATTTAATTCAGAGGCCAAATACAGATACATTTTGATCTCAAATGGGCCGCAGAGGTTGGGAATCGAACAATTGTGCAATTAGTGCAACTTTGCATTTCCATGTTTATATGATAAAAGTATATAGTACATTAAACACTGACAATATCCCTGCAATAGGTGACTGGGAGTGACTATATCTACTTAATTTGGGGAAATTTTATGAAATAATTTGAAGAAAGAGCAGGATTTGGGAAAAATGTGGTTTCTTCCAACAATTTCAGAGTAAAAATGACTTCAGCAGCATTTAAAAACTGCCAACCCCAGCAGATAAGGCTGACATTACACTGTCATTATTTGTCATGAATAAGGTGTCATGAAGGCTGTCATTAAGTGTCATTTGCTAAATTGTAACACCTTTGGAGCTATGTTGGCATTTTTTGGGTTAGGTGGCGGGATCTAGTGGGGTTAGGTAGTTATAGGGTAACACCTGATTCATGCTAATGACAGGTGTCATGTCATAATAATGACTGTGTTATATCAGCCTTATGCATAAAACTTCAAGTAAAATGTTGCCAAAGTTTCTACATTTTGAATATTCCCAAGCTTCAGTTCCTGTGGAAATCTGCTCTATATTTTTTACGCCCCTTTGCAGTCCTACTGATACTTTATATCCACAACTAAATCATTTGGTTTTCTCAGCCATTTTTACTTTCCCCCTGCGGGCCTAATTGGATGTTTTAAAGGGCTGTATTTGGTCCCCGGGCCTTGAGTTTGACATGTGCTGTAGTCGACTGACACTTAACTACAGACACTGTAGTCCTGGTGCTGGACTCATTCTTGCTACTTCTGCAGGATTCTTTATTCAGCACATGAAGTCAATTTGCTAATCTTTATGTCTTAAATATGCTGTGATCACCATGGCAACAGCTGCAAACATCCACATCCCGTTGGAAACAGTGCAGTGACCCTTTTAATCGTCATAGCAACCTCAGAAGTGATGGTGTGGACACTGAAGAGGAAGATGAGAGCTTCTGCTTTGAAATTGACAACAAGAGCAAACTGTGCAGGATTCAGTAAAAGCTCAGCAGGTTACCGTGGGAACAACAGCAGGAAGCTTCATTATCAGGTGTTTACAGCCCCGCCTCTAAAAGTCTTCCTGCAAACAGGAAGTGAGTCCTGGTACGTAAACCCTTACTTGACCAAAGCCCCACCCACCGACTTATGTCTGACTCAGCGATGCTGGCACACTGTGACCTTGGTTGCCGAGCAACAGAGCCCTCTCATCCTCAAAGGCTCAACTCATCATGGTAAATTATTTTTGCAGCTTCTTTCTCCCTCCGCTCTCCTCCAACACAGTTTGTTCTTCCTCCGACCAATATAAACATTTGTGAGACACGGCGCCAACCAGGGTTGGCGTCAATTACAATTACTTCTTCAATTATCCATCTTCGATTAGAAATGAAATATGGTTATGGTAATCAGCATTTTTTCCCAATTAAAATTGTTTTTTTTCCACAATGAAAGTCAATTCCAATTTTGTAATTAATTACTTAAGTTCAAATTAAATTAATAAAGAGCTAGATAAAATTTAATATTCCTCTTGTGTTAGCTTCCTGTTAGCATCTTTTATGATAAATATGTCTTAAATCAGCTGTAAAAGACACTAAACATTATTATCTATCATCCAGTTTGTTTCTCATTTCTTAGTTACCTTGTTAGGCTTCCTAATCAATTAAAATATTTGTAATATAGTCTTTGGTGTGGGTGACTGAGACTTTTTTCTGTCAGTATATACCCCTCAATTTCAATTTATTTAAAAAAAAAAACAAAGACAAAATGATAGTTCCAGCTAAATTAATTTTGTCTTCTTTTTTAATTGTATGTTTTTTTTTTTTAATTTTATTTATTCAGTTAATTTCCGACATGGTTGCATTCACAGAAATTCATTTGACATTTAGAGCAAAATCACATCATTGTTTTTTTTTTTTTTTTTTTGTCCTTTTTTTGTCCTTTTTTTGTCCTTTTTCATGCCGGAAAGGGCGACGGAAAAAAGCATTATGCTTATCCAGATCCGTCCCCTAATTTGAACACAGTTAATTTTACATCCAACCTCGTTTCTTCCCTTTTTTTTTTTTTTTTTTTTTTGTCCCTTTTTTATGTGATGTGTTCTCATCTGTTGAGGTTGAGGTTTTGTTTATTCAGACAAGGTTTTTCAGGAATATCTTTTAAAGACTGTCTGAATAAATGAAACCTCAATATATGATAAAATGATACTCAAGATAACTGACAGATAGTGGTTAAACTTGATATGAAACATGTTTTAAAATGTTTTACCTACGTATGTGTGTGTGAAGCCATAAAACTAACATGGTTCCCCAGTTTATTACATTTCCATGCCAATTACAACTAAAAAGTCAACAAGTTACAGTTTATAGATTCCAGCATCATTGTATAACCTGATAAAACTTAAAATTACATCTCTCTTTTGATCTTCCAGAAACCCAATTTAAAATAAACCAACCGCTATCCCAACCCCCCCACCCCGAGGCCCCCGTCAGGGTTAGGGTTGCAAAAAATGTGTATTGTTGCACCTAACCCTTTTATATTGGGGGGGTTACTGTATATGTGAATACAGAATCTCTTCTGGTCAGACTGCTCTAAGCAGGTCAGATACTATCATACTGATAGCATTTACCAAGGTCTCTTCTCGGAGCCTCTGTCATTGTTATGACTACCACCAGTAATTCTGTTTTTTTTAGCCATTTCTGAGATGATTAGAAACATAATTCTGAGTCATGAACAACATGTACTATAGTGCTTCTTACCATGTATCTAACACTTTGAATCTAAATTTAAAGAACATTTGGGGAAATAGTTTCTACTTGTTTCTTATGAATTCTTTATTGTAACATTTGTTGGAAAAGCCTCCAGTGACTTGGACAAATTATCAGTTGAAAAGCAGACCTTACTTGGGGGTCGTGTGCATGACTCTGTTTAATCAAATTATTTAACAAAATGTAACTGATAGCCTACACCAGGTCTCTAAAAAAGTTAGAATTAAGAGTTAACACCATGTCATAGTGTTGATGTGACACCCCTCCTTTTTTTCTCTTGGGGGGGAATTAAGGTGGCATGAAATCTCACCTTCTCTCAAAAAGAGCCCATATTTGAACGTAATCACTTTCTAAATATGAATAATCAGCCGCTGTGTGCTTCCCTACTTTGAGTGTTTGCTGAGGTCCTTTAAACAGTGTGTCATTAAAGTTTCTCAGCACCCTTGGCCACTTCATCGTCTCTCTGCTAATTGGCTCAGAGATATATAAATAGCCACATGCATCCATCACCAGGCTGATTTGTGTATTTCGTTTACGAGGTTAAAGGTGCAGTCCGCCACTCTCAGATCCCTCTCTCCCCCTCCCTCTCCGCTGCTCTCTTGCCCTGTCTCCAAACTTTCCAAAGTCCCTCCTTCAGAGGAGCTAACAAGCTAACGTTAGCTTGACAGCAACATCACATGCTCTGTTAAAAACATTTTACTGCAGCGCTTCTCTCTCTGAATGTACACACCTCAGCAGCAGCAACAACACAGTGTCAGTTACAGCAGCCCACACGGAGGCTGCTGTGCGCACATGAACAACACATGCACCACAGAGTTCTAGTGTAACAATTACAAATCAAACATAATGTAAATCAAGCAGCAGTAATTACCTTTCAAGCAGAAAAGTCACCAATTCCATCTTCTACTCCTCCAGACCATACACTGTAAAAAAGAGAGCTAGCTCAGGGAAAGGGGCGGGGACTGTGAGCAACAGCTGTCAGACAGCCCATCAAACACAATCCTGGCTCTGATTGGTTCTTTTTGCTCGGTCGTGGTGCATTCTGGCAATCTGCCAAAGGCTGCAGGAGCAGCAGGGGGTGGGGCTCAGTGTTTTTTTTTTTTTTTTTAATACAAACTATTAGTTTCATGTAAAGCTGTCCTTACATAGTGACAGCTTTAGCTAATATGACAAAAAAAATCACTTTTATAAGAGTTGCAGACTGCACCTTTAATGTCACCTCAACGGACCCAAAAGCTCATCCTGTTGCCTTGTTTTTTTTTCCTGTTTAAACTTCCATCTCGTCTTTTCTACAATAGTTCTAGCCTTTTTAAAGATCAAAATCAAAATTAAAACTGCAAGCAGTGATAACGGGCTCTTGCACCCGTTATGCTCGTCGAGGCATGAGGCGACTCCTTCCTCGTCAAACTTCATTCCGTACGGCACAAGGTCTGGTGGGGCATCTGTCTCCCGTGAACGTCTGTGGTGCCGGTGAAAATGATTGTCTCATAAAATGTACTTATGCTCCAGAACAGGGGTTTACAAAGTGTGGGTCGTGCCTCCGCTGGGGAGTGCCAGAGTTCTGTGGTAATCTTTCTCAGAAAAGAAGAAAAGGGGAGAGTGTCTGAGTTTTTTTTGTCTATTTCTTCTCAGCTCAGCTGGTTTAGGGGTTGTGCCTATGGTGGGTTTCTCAAGCATCTCATCACAGGTCCAGGATCAGTTTGGGGAGGAGTGAGAATTCAGTCACACAAGCATTACTTTTGAAAAATGTAGCATAACAGCATAACTGCTGGGAATATTTTGACCAAACTTTGCAATATTAGGGTCAAGTACCAAATTAACAACAATTTTAAACCTCATATCAATTGAACAAACCAATGAGGAGATTAAATGCTTTTTAGCCACGCTTAAGAAGACAGAAGGTGATCATAGAGGACTTATTTTTAGTAAAATATTCATAGAAATTAAACCGTTAGTCTATATTCATTGAAGTATCTTTGCTGTTGAATCATCTGTCATACATGTTGCTGTTGGTCAAATAATTTTAAAAATATCTTTTCTGTGTTACTGGTGGTCAGAGCGCACCTTTTTGTAATCACGCAGAGGGGAATTCCGATGCTAATCACATTTCAATATGATTTACGTATGCATGGGCGTGGACAAGGAGGAGGCATATTTGCACTCACATCAACACAGATGTTCAAATGATAAGAATGTGGTTCCAGTCCTATGCACAGATTCAAACATCTAAATTTTTACGAGCGTACACCTGTCTGTGGATTGAGAAGTACCGTTTTTTCTTTATACACGAGGCCCCTGTTCTCCGCCCATTCAGACTGAGCCCAGGACTAAACCGGTGTGAAAGCAGCCTAAGTGCCAGTGTGATAGTCTTCCTCGTGGCTGGGATTGGGGAGTTCTGTTGGGGGCAGCTTGAGCCTCACAGAGCTGAATACAGAGTGGAATACGCAGACTGGGCGTGAACTGAGGGAAAGACTTTCTGTGTGGAATATTTCTTAAGAAAATAAAGAACTAAACCTATCATCTGTGAAACCAAAACAAAAATTGTACTGAGAGACTTGTTAGTTCAGGAAAACCACTTCATAAAGGGTCATAGATGACCTTGTTGTTAAAGGGCCCATGTTACGCTAAATCAACTTTTCTGTGCTTTAAATATCATAAAGGTCTAATAGGGCTTCATACACATGCCCAAAGTGTTTTTTCATTGATTCCCTCAATCATTAGTTAGAGGGTGATTTGCTCCTTTCTTACTGCAGGGTGAGCCCAAACACCTCGCTCCAATTTGATGACGCGTTCTCACTTTGATGACCAATTTGACACGGCACTGAGCTGGAGAAGCCACACCTCCAGGAAGTTCTCTGCCGTGATTGACATGTAAACAGACACGCCCACGAAGGTGAGCATTTCAGCGTCCTTCGCGCAGTGCTATGTATATATTTTCTACAGTCTATGTATGTACCGGTGAACGGCCCACCCCCACGCTCTGTCTCGTGTTTATAAAGCAGCATGAGCGCGGCTACAGAATGGGTGGGAGGAGGAGGAAGTCAGTGTCCTGTCTATAGACACGCCCACTGATGAATATGCATACGTAGGATGCAAATCAGCCTGTTTGTGTAGAGTTGCTCAGAAAGTGACTTTTTAGAGGCTAAAACTTTGGAAAACAGGCGAGTTTTGGAAAATAAACCTCCAATACTAAGTTTTTGGGGTTCTTAGAACAAATGGAGATGACATGGGACCTTTAATGAAACTCGACAAGACCTGCACATGGACTTCATAGAACCAGAGGAACATTCTTAGCTCGATGTTATCAGAATGTGTCTGTGTTCTATCATCTGTTCTCTCTGTCTGTGTTTTCTTGGACCTGTTTGTTTTTCTTTGTCTTTTCTGTGTCTGTCTGTCTGTCCATGTTTTTGCTCTTCACAGCGTCTCTACTGCTAGCGCAGCTTTAGGCCAACTTTGCTGTGCAGCTGAATAATAACATAAGATAACATGACAGTGCATAATGTTATTTATGTTATTCCCCCCTCCCCCCCAACACCCCCACTCCCACCCTTGCTGCCCCTGGGAAGAATCCCGGTAAACCTTGCCGTTCTGAAGCTCAATGAACAGGCTGTCTTAGACAAGTTGAAAAACAAGTGGTGGTATGACAAGGGCGAGTGCGGACACAAGGACTCTGGGAGAAAGGTCAGTCCTCCAGGCTGCCGGTCCTGAATGCTAAGCCCCAAACCCTCCCTGCTAATCACACACATCCGATACCCCCCTCCCTGCATCAGCCCCACACAACTAAGCAGGTTGTCTTTGTGAAGAAAAAGGGGCAGAGCTCCTAACTTAGGAAAAACTAGACTTCCTCAGAAGGTTTCTGCTGAGGCACATGTGAGAAAATATCAGACAAGTCCTTTCAGTGTTTACATGGTGCAGCGTGTAGTGTGATTCATTCATTCATCAGATTTGATTCAGTGGTTTGTTTTTGAATTACAGCTTTTGTTTTAGTCACTTGTTTACTAATGTTTTGGGCTTTTTGTTTGGTTTTAGTCTCAGGTTTGGTTCTAGTACCTAGAATAGTTGGAAGTTTGAATCTGTGATTTGCTTTTTGTCGTTTGGTTTTAGTACCAGGTTTGGTTTTGGGGACTTTGAGTGACTACTTAGTTTCTAGTCATTTTGGTTTATTTTTTATTTACAATTTGTGTTTTGAGTCACTTGTTTAAGTGACATTGATTTTGAGAATTAGGTTTATTTTAAGCCTCAGATTTGGATTTAGTCTTTTGTTGGTTTTGCCTCACTTTTCATTTTGTCCATTTTTCTTTTGAGTCATTGGTTATGGTTTACTTAAAAACCCATAGTTTTTGTTTCACTGGTCTGGTTTTAGTCTTTCCTTTTCATTGGTTCTGTTCTGGCCTTCTTTGGTGGGACTGACATGTTTTCAGTCCTATTGGGTCGTATATGGGGGCGTGGGCTGAGTTAGACCAGATGAACTCGGGACTTTTTAGATGTGATGAACTTGCTGAGATCAGAGGTGGAACTTTTACTGCTGTCACTGAAGGTTCCTCTGTTTCTATCTGAGGAAGCTTCGATGACACTCGCAGCTCAGAGTGTCTGTGAGCTGCTGAACGTTCTGAAGAACAACCATTAAATGTCTGACACATCGCTAACCTCTGCTGGTCTGATCATTAGGATTAAAACAAGTCAGGTATCAAAGTCTCAGAAGCAGGTCAGCCTCGCTCTTTTTGCCATTGAATTCAACTGAAACCAGAAATACATCAGAGATACAGAACTAAACGTAAACTGAACATAAGGGTTTGCAAAGAGTACAGTTGATCAAAACTCGTTCATTCAAAAGAGTGGCTAATTGAGGAACGGGCAGGACTTGATTATAAATCATCCAATAGGAAGTCATATCTGTGTAGTAAGGTAAAGCATGCCAAAGCAAGTTAAAAAATAGCGCATAATAAAATTGTTTTCTTATGAATCGGCTCAAACAGAATAATATGAAACTGATTCAAAATGAACAGACATGAGGGTCTGTAAGTTCTAATCCGAGGTGTGGACTCTAATCACATGACTTGGACTTGACTTGGGCTGTGTTGTAAATGTCATACTAACAGACGACCAGTGTTGTGCTAGTTACTAAAAAAAAGTAACTAGTTACTGTTACTAGTTACTTCATTCACAAAGTAACTCAGTTACTATTTTGATTACTTAACCAAAAAGTAATGCGTTACTGGAAAAAGTAACTTTTGAGTTACTTAGAATTAAAGAGTGTATTATTTATTTTGGGTCATTTGTGTCCATACAGCTTCATATTAGTGCTGTAATAATATAATAATCCACTGCTGATCAACTGCTATAAAACAACCATATATGATGTGTATATAAAGCACAAAACAGCTGCTCCAAAATTAAAACTGTAATTTTTCAGCCTTAGCACAGTAATGTAAAGTAAGCTGTGCATATTCCAGGTGCACATTCTGCTGTTAAAAATGCTTTTAAAAATAAATGTGGAAAAACATTCACTGCATTTTTCTCAGCTACACAATGCTAAACATATCAGGCTAATGAGCTGCTGTTAGCAGTGACTCAGGAGCAGCGACAGGCTGCATATGTACAACAACATACCGTGCAATAGTTTGGCTGACCTGTCCCTGGGTAACAGTCACAGTCCGTTAAAATCCAGCCGCAGTGTTAGCTTAGCTTCACTGATGCATCTTTTGGAGACAAAAATAATGCAAGTATTTCCACTCTGAGAAGCACGTCCTGCATCATATTGTAATGGTAACGGCGTTATTTCTTTAGAAAAATATGGCGTTACAGTACTAGTTACTGTAAAAAGTGACGTTGGGGCGGTAACGCGTTACCGCCCAACACTGCATACTACTCATAATAAATCTGATGTCAAAGTGAATATGTATTGCATTCACATTAGATAGTATGGAAAGATTAATCACGTGAGAAATACCCAGATGTATGCTATATGGGGACATTAAGTATGCACGTTGGGCACACTAGTCATACTCAACCGCCCCATGCTGCATTGCGAGCAGAATGTAAAATGGTCCTGGGACCGGTTTCAAACTAAAAATCAAACCTCCCCGTTTCAAAATAAAAGTATCTCTTCTTTTCTTCCCAAACTTTTTTTTATCTCTTTTGAAAATAGGGCTTTTGTTTTGAAGTTCACCGGAAGTTTTGCCAGTAGCACAATGGAGGGTCTCCGAAAATCTCCAAAATCTCCGCATAAAATGTGTATACGTGAGTTTCATGGATCAAATGAGCACATGTTGATATTCTACTTGGTCACTTTATCACGTAAAATGTTTTCAGAACTGTCAAAGCTGGAGAATCAAGAGAGATTTAGCCTCAGTGTGCTTCAGGTTTATGCCGTCATAGGTTCCAAATGCATCTTGGGAAACTTGGAAGTACTGTATACTTCAGTGGGAACGCTCATCATCCCAATCATACTAATAGTTTATAGTAGACGGTATATACTTATTGAGTTTGTAATGTGTAGTACATTAGTGTGATGTTTAAAACACAGCCTTGGACTCAAATCACAAATTTAATGACTTTAGACTCAACTTGACTCGAAGGACTTGCAAATCGACTTATTGAACACAAATGACTCGTGACTTAACTCAGATTTTAGACTGTTAACTCGCGAAGACTTGACTTCCTATCTTTCCATGACAAAAGATTTGATTAAATGAAATCATTATTATTGTTCAATAAGTCTGCTCAAACCTCTGCTGGACGGCACTCTGCAAACTGGACTTTGATTGACAAGTCCACCTTAAACAAACTGACAGCCAATCAGGAAGCAGCTAAAACATCAAGCTAGGCTGAGACGTGCACTCGCTAGCAAAGAAAATGTATTGCAAGAGTGAAATCCTTTGGATTTAAAGATTATACCATGATTGATAATTGATTTGGAAAAATTATACCTCGTTCTACTTCCCAGCATGATTATTGTTTGTTTGATTAACAGAGGAACTATGGATATTTTAAAATCTCTCCTTCTTCTTGTGTATGTCTTTAGATCCTCAGTTCTGTTGCAGCAAGACATTTCAGCATCTTGCCGTCCAGGTTAATTAGGCCTAGGTTGTTATTTGGTGGGCGTGTTTGGGGCAGCTGGTCTACACATTCACAGTGTCGCTTTGTCTCAAAAAATAATAATCTGACATGGTTTTATAAACAAACCAAATCAGTATATCACTATTATTTGACAAATACAGTATGTAATTTATTGTTTGTATCAGTTGAATAAACTTGCTCTGTAAAATGCCACTAGCTGTGATACATTATCTACTCATGACTTGTTAAGACTTGTAAATTAAAGTTGAGGACTTTGGACTTGACTCTGGACTTAAATGACATGACTTGAGAATAAGTGACTTGTTCCCACCTCTGGTACTGACTTCCTCCAAACAGCTGCTAATTCACTGTTTCATGGAAGTGACATCTGTCTGTGACATCAATGATGTGAAGAAACTGAGCAGCAGTTTGAAACAGACCTGATAGGAGGTAATTGTCTCTGCTTCCTCTGGTTCTCCAGAACATTCTGCAGTCAGTACAGATCAATGAGTTTCAATGACCAAAGCAAGGTGGACAGAAAGACAGACTTCCTGTTCCTCTGTCGGTCCTCTGCTGTTGTGTCTGATGGCTTTGTCTCCAATCTGTTGTTGACACGTCACTAAGGCTCCTCCCACACAGGCCATTTTCATCATGACTCCAGCTGATTGTCTGAGGCTAATGTGACAGTTTGGAGAGGAAAGCCACCTAAAGGGTCCACTAGCAAAGCCACACCCACTACCAGTGCATGCTGATAAAGACCTGAGTGGGGTTCTAAGAGTGTGGAGTTTGCATGCTTTCCTCCTACAGTGCACAAACATGCTTGTGAGGGTAAGTCTGTGAAGTGCCTGCAGAAGTGAGTGTGTGCTTGTCTGTGTTTGTGTGTGACTGGCATCCTGTCCAGCCGTGCACGTGAATACAACTGGTATGGATGGTTTATGAATACATGAATGCTAAATGAGCAGAAATACTGTACGAGACATTTAAATGAACTTGTGATATCAAAGGAAAGTGTCATGGTCCAACAGGCTGAAGGTAAAGAAATGCAGATGCTGAGTTTTGGGTTGTTTTTGTGTGTTTGTGCATGTTTGTGCATGAGACACAGACTCAGAGGCTGTGACTCAGGATTGAAGAGCAACACTACATTTCCCATAATGCAGTGCCTGTCCAGTAAAGAGCAGTCACCTGAGTCGTTGCCTCTGATCAACATATAGTTAATGTGACTGCATCGCCATTGGCCGCCCACTGACCACACCTCTCTGCACTGATAGGACAAGACAAGTGCGCTCAGCCTGAGCAACGTGGCGGGTGTCTTCTACATCCTGATTGGTGGACTGGGCCTGGCCATGATGGTGGCTCTGGTGGAGTTCTGCTACAAGTCCAGGATTGAGTCCAGAAGGATGAAGGTGAGTCCTCAGACCTAGACCTAGACCTAGATCCTAGACAAATTAAAATGCTCTAGGGTCCGTTTGCTCTGATAGTCCTCATCATTTGGTCGGCATGAACACGCAAATGAAGTCTAGAGCGAATCTGTCGCTGCTTGGAGAAACAGCAACGATGCAAAACAGGGCTTTAAAACCACCAAAAGCACGACAACTTGTTGCTGCGCTATTGTTTTGAAAGAACAAATGGAGAAGTTTTTGAGCACTCTTAAGGAGCACGATGGACTCCTTTCGTAGCATCTTCATCTTTCATCAGCTAGGTGAAATGCAGGTCAGTGTTACATTTAATGCGGGTCGATAAAATGCTGAGCAGTGTTTTGTGTGACAACTACTACGCATAGAAGTCCGTGTGGTAGTAAAATCTGAGCTTTGCAGTTAATTGGCCTTGAGTATGTTTGAGCCTTTCAGCGCTGGCTTTGACCTATAGATGAAAGCCTCTTCTCTGCCAAGAGAAGTCTCCACTCCAGTAATGGCCCCTCAACTGGTTCATGGAACTGAACTGGAGGCTGTTTGGAGTGGATCAGAAGTTGCTCGCGAGCCAAACCAAGGTGATAAAATCATCACCTGTCCTACAACATTTGGACTAAGTCCTGGACTAAACCGGTCTGAAATCACCCTTAGCAACACCCACCTGTGTAGACAGCCAATGAAATTCAGATTTTGACCAATATGACCCAATCAGCTCATGCTGGGACATTCCTGTGAATCACTATACCAGTATGTAGTTATTGTTTCTGAGAACTGCTTCGTGTGTGTTGACCTGGGAACAAACTTTCAAGATCAAGACAATCTGACAACATTCCATAATTCCTTCTGCATTTATTGTTTTTTTCTCAGAAACTGCATTTTGTGAAGCCACACAGGCCACAAGTTCAGATTCAGAAAACTTTATTTATCCCCAAGGGGCAATTCAGTGTCAGATACATCCCGACCAAGAAACATGAAAAACAATATCATGTCACATACGGGGACAGATACGGGAATACTGGGGAGCAGCCACAGCAGATGAGGGCAAGCCACAACATGACTGCCAGCCCTATTGTTCCTGGTCAGTCGATCAACAATCCATTAATGTGGCCATCTCCTTGAGACAAACTCTCCACTCCTCTTAAAGTTCACCACAGTGGAATCCATCAAAGAGTTCTGAGAGCTCCGCCCCTTCCATTGATGACAAGCGGCTTCCAATATTGCTGCCAACATAATCCAAATTTTGCGATAAATCAGGAAAATGCCAGATCCAATCAGCAGACCTGTTGTCATAATTCCAATCTGGTGGACGTTTTCCACGTCCTCAAGACTTACAGACTCTCCCAATGCACATACTCTTCGTTAAGAAATTTGACCAAAAGCGCAGAAAGACCAGCTGATCAATTCCATGATTTAGATGCAGAGAGAGGCTCCTATTAGATTATAACAAGACAAAGAGAGCAAGCAGGAAAAAAAGGAGGGAGCGAGGGAAAAAGCGTGCCAAAAAAATACAAATGATATACAAAGTCATCTATGATTGCAGTATGCAATAAACAGGCCAGAGAATTGCATCTACATCTCTTTCTTAATAGTGGGACTTTGGCTATGTTCCCACTGCAGGTCAATTACATTTTTTCACATCTATGTAAAAAGTACAATACTGATTTTTTTCAAATTCGATCCAGGCCACTTTCATATGTACGTATCTGATATTTTGCAATGCGACTGCTATCTGAACGGCCAGGACGCATTCTATTCAACCTTTACGTCACCAAAATGCAATAACGTCATAATTCTGCATCCCAGACGGAGCAGTGCGGAGGAGGGAAACCCCGTGGGAGGATGGACTGAAAAGTAGACGTGAAAGGAGAGTGAGATCTTAAAATGTATAAATATTTATTATATTATACATATGATCAGTGCCACACACACACACACACACACACACACACACACACACACCGAAACCAGAGGCCTCAATATTTATTTCCGTAAAAGGTGCGTGTCGCATTCCAAACTGATGGAAGACGCATTTAATACGTAATATGAACGATCACACAAAATTAAAGCTTCCTAAACATACAGGGGCATAATTAAAGCGTTACCTTCTTGAATAATCAGAATTAGAATTCCTTTATTAATCCCAGCCACTTATATCACAAATAAAAGAATAAACGTTAAGCAAAGATGACAGAAACAATAAACATTAAATAAGTGTTTAATTTAGTAAAATACTGTTAAAAATAAGGATTACATACACACACATTACAGTAGTAAGAAATAAAGTAAAGTAAGATAGATAAAACTAATAATTATAATACTTATATACAAATTTGTATACAAATATGATACAGATAATTACAACAATAATAATACAAATATGATACAGATAATTACAACAATAATACAAATATGATACAGATAATTACAACAACAATAATACAAATATGATACAGATAATTACAACAATAATAATACAAATATAATACAGATATTTACAGCAATCAAGCTGTGAGGTTACAGTGATGCATTATACAGTTAGATCGCCACAGGCAGGAATGATTTCCTGTGGCGTTCTGTGGATCAGCCTGATGCTGAACATTCTGAGTGAACTCATTCTTTAGTAACTCCATAAGTTGACCATTGATATTTTATGGTAAGTGAAGTGATCAGCCATTTGTCTACCCTGTCACCCTGCTGTGCACACACACATACACACAATTGTTCCTTGGTAATGACGTCACTGGAGCAATGAAGTGACCAAAAAACACCACTGTGTTCAAGCGACTCATCACAGACGATTGAAGTGAACGCACCTTTAGTGTGTACTGGGCTGTCGTAAAGCAGTACGTCTTGTCGCGAGAATGAGAACAGAGCTGTGAGACTGGTACTGGTCCAGAGGCAGGAAAGTTGCAAGCGTGGTTTTCTGGCCAGAGACAGCAGGGGGAGATGAAAGACCCCCAATCACCCCATAAACACTTGTATTACCCTCACAGGGACTACAAGAAGGATTTATTAAGGTGAAAACGTTACTTAGTTCTGCTTTAAGACCTGCAGTATGAATGTAGGAGAAACAATTAAATGGTGCTGTCTTTACTTCCTGTCTGAGGCGTCCTGTCCCTCCTCCTTACAGGAACTCATCGATGCAGCCATGCGCACAAGCAGCCTCGGAGGAGGCGGAGCCGAGAACGGTCGCGTCATGTTACACGACTTTCCCTCCGCTCCAGGTTTACCGTGCATGAGCAAGGCAGGAGGCCTGGCTCTGACCACCATGTGACTCCAGCTCAGGCTTCTCATTGGACAGGACACTGTGAGCCTGGGACAAGTGGACAAATCGCTCCAATCAACAGATGCAACGAACCACCATCCTCACTGTTTACTGCAGGCTATTCCTCCATTCTCTTCTTTTGCTGATCCTACTCTATCTCCTGCTCATCTTCCTCCTTCTTCTCGCCCTACACTTTGTTCCTCCTCTTCCTCTTCCTCCTATCATTTGCACACACCTGTGAGGCTGCAGACAGTGACCCTCTAATCAGATTCTTGGTTCTTCCTTTTTTAATCGTCACATTTAAGAATCAATACAGATTTAGTGTCAAAATGCCAACAGTGTCACTGAGAATTAAACCATTGAAGGACTTTTGCTAAAAATGAAGAATTAGTGACTCATATATTTGGGTTAGGGGTTTGTGTCGCTATGACTGTGTTTTATAGCATGTTTTGAAATGGAATAAATAATTGAAAAAAACCTAATGAACATCGTTTTATTTGTTTGAAGTGTTTTATTACATAATGAAAACATTTTTAACATTTATTTAACATCTTTATGAAATGTCTGTTGGTTTTGGATAAAACAAAAAAAATAATATAATATGAATCCTTTATCTTTCAGTTTATTTATCACAAAGATAATTTGTACTTTTTGCTTTATTTTCTGCTAATGTTGTTATTAGTTTTGATAGAAAAGCAAAAGGCATTGATCAAACACAGCAAAATATATAATTTCAATTTTTATAATTTTTTAGACCAATCAGTTCTCAACACAAACCCTGAATGAGATTATCTAAACTACACTTCTGTTTCTTGAAGGTGGAATAATATCAGTTACCATGAATTTTAGAGGAGGTCGCTCACATCTGTGCAAACATCTGTTAATTCTGACAGCAAATTAGGTTTTAGTTTTAGTCATAAGCTGCATTTTCATGACCCTTGGAAATGCAAAATATCTAAATAGTGCAATAAAAACTGGAAACATCAGAATTTAGAAAAAACACTCAAATATCGCTAAAATGTTTTTATGCTTTCATGAGGAGGAATTTCAGACGTTTTGATATGGAAATGTGTCACAAAAGCAAAATGGAAACACTTTTTCTGCAAATACATGTCACAGGACGTGACGTACCTGGTCACATGACCACGACCTGCTCTCCGATGGTGCAGTACGTGTAAACACATTTCCTAGCATTATACTTAAAAAATCACTGCCACATTAGACGTGAAACATCAAAGGATTACAGAGTGTTATAAGGAGGTCTGGAGCGTCCGTATTTCTGCTAAGAAGTCTCGCAAGATGAGATTTCACGGGAGTTACCGGGCTCCAAAACAACGTTCACTGGAAACACGTTCAAAGAGCAATTATGCATTTAGAAATATTGCTTTTATTTTGTGAAAATCTGTAATGAAAACGCAGCTACAGTCTTTTGACTGAATGTAGTCATCAGGACTATTTCAGTTATAGTCTAGTTTTAGTCAACTCAATGACAGTAAGATTGTATTTGACTAAATCTGTTACAGACACAGTCGACTAAAATATAAAGCATAAGAGTTTATAAATTTTTTAAATCTTTTCGGTTAATCAACCTGATATGGGATGTTATTAATGTTTGTAAATACATAGACAGATTTGATGTAACCACGAGTTCTGATCGTGATGAAATTAGTTTGACTGCCATCATGTGATATATGCATGGGGAGAAATTTCCTGCAAATTTTTTCATTGAATTTGTGTATTAATTTGGAGGTATGTACGACTGAATTAGTTGGTAACGATTCATGGTTTCTCTGAGTGTTTTGCTTTCTGCTGCGGGCCGAATTGGATGCTCTTAAGGGCCGGATTCAGCCCCTGGCCTTGAGTTTGACACGTGTGCATTAGATAGTGTGAAAAGATTGAGTATGTGAGTACATATACACTAAATGGGGACATTTTTTAACTATGCATGGTGGGAACACTAGTCATACTAAACCGTCTCATGATGCATTGCAAGCGCAATCCCATTTTCAAAATAAAAGCATCTCATCTTGTGTTCCTTAATTTTTTTTTAAAACTCTTTTTTAAATAGGGCTCTTATTTTGAAGCTAACAGGAAGTTTAGTCAGTAGACCAATGGAGGGTCTCTGAAAATGTGTGAAATGTGTGAATGAAATGTGTATACGTGACTTTAATGGATCAAATCAGCACATGTTGATATTCTATTTGGTCACTTTCTCACTTAAAATGTTTTCAGAACTTTCAAAGTAAAGGTGGAGAATCAACAGAGATATTTAGCCTCAGTGTGATTCAGGTTTTTGTTGTAGGTTCCAAAAGCATCTTGGGAAACTTGGAAGTATAATTCAGTAGGAACGCTCATCATCCCAATCATACTAATACTTTATAGTAGACAAAGTGTGACATTTACAACAGCCTTAGTCGAGTTAATGTCACTTTAAAAAATATATATATAATAGACTAAAACTGACAAAATATTTTAGTCAACAAAATGAACACTGGTGCAAACACATCATTACATATTTCACAGGTTTAATCCATGTTTTTCCTATTGCTATTATGTAAAATGACAATGTTTATGATTTCAAATCTCCTGCTGTTTTCTACAGGAAATGTTTTACTGAGTAACTTTAGAAAGTGAGTGATTTGATTCTTCTGCTGTAGTAATAATAGTTGCTCTGTTCTTCTGAGTCGAGAAGTTCTCTCGTGCCATTGCCAATAGCAGGCCACCAAAATACATTTTTATAGCACTGTGCACATTTGGCCAGCCCGTAATGAGCCTGCTGTGTGGTGTTACTCTGTGGTTGATGAGGTATCACTCAGTGCAATGTGCTTATGGAAATATGTCTGACACTGCTGCACTTTTAATGGCCAGCTGAGCTCGTCCTGAAACATCAGAGGAAGAGCTGCAGCAATTGTCTCTCTGTTCTTTGTTTTGCTCTAGAACAGTGATGGCAACTTTAATCACAATGAGGGCCAAAAAAAATTTGATTATCTGTTCCAAGTACATTAATTTTTTTTGTCATTCTGTGTGTGCTTTGAGTCGTTTGGGGGCATTTTTGTTGTCATTTTCTGCATTTGTGTTGTTGTTCTCTATATTTCTGTTTAACATTTGCATACTTTAATAATCTTCGATTGAGTTTTTGACATCAAATTGTGTATTTTTGGAGTCATTTTATGTATTTTTGTCATCCTTTTGTGTATTCTTCTTGTCATTTTGCATATTTTTGTTAATTTTGCATCTTTTATGGGGTCATTTTGTGTGTATTTTGCTCTGATTTTATTTAATTGAGAAATGTTAATTCTGAGCGTGAGCATTACTTTCACAAAGAAAGACAGAGGCAGAGGAGGTACCAGAGGTGGTACTGGCTAGACAAACTCTGAACAAACAGCTTGTTTTGTATTTTAGGCGTCCTCAGATATGAAGAAAATTATACATACTGTATATAGTTGATTGGATTGATATGTGATTTAAACAACTCAAATGAACCGGTTCCATTTATTGCACGTGTGAATGAAACTCAACAATATGTGCAGAGCTCACAGTTTTCCTGGTGCTTTTATCACATGATTTCAGTCATTTTTAATGTTTAACTGTTGAAAAGAAACTCACAATTCTTAGAAAATACTTTAACTTTCCTCAAATGATTGCATAACATTTTACCTAATTAGATAAAAACTGGTCACAAATATAAGACATTTAAAGTTGAACAGCCTGATGGGACTATGTCACTTATTGCTTGGATATGGTCGGTTTATTACATATTTTGTATTTTTTGTACACGTAGAAGTGTAAACTATAGGTCACAATAATAGGGGGTAGACAGAGGGACCAAAAAAAAGATCTACATTAACGCCAGTCAGTACTGCTCCATTCGATTGCACTCGGAACTCAGTTATATCCAACAGAACGAATCGGAAAAGTGCAATAAAACAGCCCTTGAGCTCGGAACCCCGACTCGGGAAACCCAGGAAGGATCGAAGCACCCCGAGTCGGTCGGAATGACATTTCAGCAAAATGGCGGCGCCCAGCTTTAGACAACAGAAACAGAGCCCTATAGAGAGAGAGTTGCGACAACAAAAGTCCAAAATGCTTGACCGTCACGAGATTCATGTAAGAATGAATTTTGTCCTAAAAGTTTGTGAAGGGCCATTTGAATCTATTGACATACATAACTGGGATTTTTGTTATTTGAGGTCAATAACTGCATTGATTGACAATATTTATACAGTACACTGTTACATGTATGTGTATATACAATATTTGTTTATGCAGTTCCATAAATAGTTTTTTTTCCTCACGTAAATTTGTATTAATGATTAGCATAAACTGCTAACTTACCTGGTTTTTTGACGTAATTAAGGCCAACATTAATTTGGTTAAAAACTGTGTTAATATGTATTATATACAGTATGTATTGCTTTGAAATTTATTTTTATTGTGAGTCATTTTGTCTGTTTATGTGGTATTTCATTATCAATTTTTTTTAAATTATTTTCAGAACAGTACATAGCGTTGTGTGTTCTATACAGAGAGGGTAGATACTTGCATATACTGTACATACAGAAATATTGAGCAAATAGGTAATGGGTCAAAATAAAGCATGATTAAGATAAGTCTGCCCCTCTGATCTCAGTCACAAGTTTGCATCAATGAAAAGTAAAGTAAAATACACCCCATCCGGCCCATACCCACCCACCCCACCCCGAGGACCCCAGGAATGGACCTAAAAGGGCAAAAAAAAATAAGGCTTTAAGAGAAGAACTCTTAGACCAAAATGATTTATTATTAAGTTTAGCAGCGACATCAATAAAATCCAACAGCCTTTTATGCACAGATAATATATGAAGGGGTTTCCATCTACATGCTATAAGTCTCTTGGCGGTGGTGAGACCAGCCAAAACGACACACTTCTGCTTAATTGAAAGCTCTAAACTAGAGCAGTCATTAAGCAGAAGAACTTGTGGTGAAACTGGAACTTGTTTGTTTAAAATACGTGAAATAGTAATGTAAAATCCCCTCCAAAATTCTGCAAGCCCTGGGCACTCCCAAATCACATGTAAATACAGTAGGTGCCAACAGATTTGTCAGGGCATAAGCTGCCATTTGGAGATGGTGGCTTTCATCTTATAGAGAGTATGAGGTGTATAATATGTGCAATGGATAAAATTCAAATGAATAACTTGGTGATTAGGGTTCCTGGATGATAGAATGGTATTTTGCCGGATTGAGTTCCAGTTACAAACAGTAGATGGTAAGTCCTTCATCCATGCTTGGTAAAGGGACAGGGGACTAGCCTCAAGTAAAGTGCCATAAAATGCAGAAACTATGCTGTTGGGTTTGGTAAGTAATTCATGAAATGGATGGCTGGACAGTTAGCTGTTCCAGGGAACACCATAGGTGCGCATTGCTGTGCGCAGCTGCAGGTAGAAAAAGAAAAACCTTCCTGGTAAGTTAAAGAGATTTTGAGTTTCTTGAAATGACCATAAGCCCCCAACCCCAATAATATCCCCAAAAGTGTGCACACCCTTTTTGCTTCATGTAGGGAATGAGATTGGGTGTCCTCCTACCTGTAGAGAATAGTTATGAAATGTGGGTGAATAAAGGAACCATTTGCTCTTTGGAGCCTTGAGAGTTTCAATCTCGTCTTCTTTTTCCCCTATATACATTTTGAGAAAGCAGAGGGCAACTCTTCTAGTAACCACTAGATGGGGGTAGAAGAAGCATTGAGCAGTAAAAATTAATTTGTGGAAGATATTCATTAATATAACTGATATGCGGGAGTGGAAAGAAAAGGGGCACTTTTCCCATCTCTGTAAGTCATTCCTAACCTCTGAAAGTACATTTTTGTAATTAAAAGATACTGTATAAAAGTATTTAATATGTTTTTGTTGTTATTCCGACACCCTGAACTGAAATGCACCTTTCTTTTGCAACTGTTCTCAATTTTGTGTTTTTTTTTACATCTATATTCCTCACTATAGAAGCCAGCTTATCTGCTTTTTTGACGTAGTTAAGGCCAACATTGATAAACATTGGTAAAAAAAAAAAAAAATGTGTTAATATGTATTGTATACAGTATGTATTGTTTTGGATTTTCTTTAATTTTCTTAAAAAAAGGGGGTAATTAAAAAACACCACACGTTAATGGGTTTAGATACGCTGATAATAACAATAATAATAATATCCAATATGATTAGTAAAACATCTTAAAGTTCCATGAGCCACCATTGCTGTAAAAAAAAAAATGACTTGGACGTAAACAGTAATTTTCTCCTCAACTTTTACCTTTATGTGCTGTCAATTTGGCACGTGTGTTACTAAAAGTGCAGAATAACTCTGTAGTGATATTTCCATCCCTACTCTGTTAATTTGAACACCGCTCTGCGTACGTAATGATGCCCGTATATATAGTTTAATGCACTCAACAGTCTATGGTTCAGAGAAGCAAGCAGGATTACCCCCGCTGGTGAGAAAGATTCATTCTCTCTCTTACCCAAGGAGCTAATATATTTCTCCAGCAGCCATTTTTGCTCCTCTGACAATATAAAAAACAAACATCAGCTTGCTGTGGCCAACCATGTTTTCCGAGCTTACTGAATAAAACACGTTTACCTCAGAGGTCGAAATTGAGTGAGTGCAATCGAGTGCAGCATTAAGTCCAGTGCGGAGGTCAACCGGTCAGGACTAAGCGGGACAATTAAGCTAGCAGGCAGCCAGGTCGTTTTTTGAGTCAGCTAACATTCAATATGCTTTCAGGTGAGGGTGTGCGCAACAGCCAATCAGGCCATTAATGCGGAAACTGTTCTTTACCGCCAAAAAACTCCACATAAAAGAAGAAAAAACATTGAAACATGGATGAGAAGCTCATTGTAGCAGTTTGTGACCAAACAGAGCTGTACGATATAGCCAGTTACTGGTACCGGGACCACTGTGTCACCACATCGGCTTTTTCCACTATACTATTTTATATTGGTCAAAATCTAGTATCATGATTTAAAATGTAGAGTAAACCCATCACCATCCCAGCCCCCCACCCCGAGGCCCCCGTTAGGTGCAATAAAAAAGAAAGGGGATGAACGAGGAGCAACCTTCATGGATATAGATTTATGTGGTGCCTTACACCCCACCTTTATGATTACAGTGTGAATACAGTTGTTCTCAAACTTTTTCTGTTGCCCCCTCTTTACCCTTTCTTGGCAGCCAATCAACATGCAGAACCAAATTTAGAAGGCAGTGATGTCATAGTGACCCGGAAATGATAGACAAAGATGAAAGGCAATGATGGCTTATTGAAACAGAGACGATAAACAAAGATCAAAGGCAGTCATAGCTGACACTTTAAAAAGGAGCTCAAGTAGTGTTTTGTTCAGTTCCAGACTAACTCGTCACACATTAGCATTCTTCGAGTGAACATTCAAAATGTCAAATAACATGACAAAAGATCCTTTAACCGATGCCTTCCTTCGAAGAGGAAGTCATTTCTGGGAAGAAGAAAACAACACCATCCTTCAGAGCAAAGACAAGGAAATATCCGATCTCAAAGAATTACTGGATCTGAAGAATATTGACTTCAACGACAAAAGCAAGCAGTTGCAGGAGTACCTGCTGGAGAGGGAGCGTATGGAAGCACAAATCAACTCCATCTTTAAAAGTAAAGACAGTGAAATTTACAAACTCAAAAAAATAGTGCGCACGACAAAAGCACAATTTCTGGAGAAAACCCAGCAGTTGGAGAAGAGCCCGCAGGAAGCACAAAGGCTTCAAAGCCATAAAAAAGATGTGAACGAGACCAAATTTTCACTGGAGGAGTTACATCGGAATTTCAATGCTCAGAAGAATCAGTTGGTGGCAGAGAAGGATGCTTTGCAGTGTGAGATTCATCAGCTGAACAACCGGCTTGAGCATCAGGACAGATCTTTTAGTCAGCAGCAAGCTGAGGCTAAGAAGATCATCTGTGACAAAGATTTTGATTTGAAAAAGAAGGATCTTCTCATGGATGAACATCAACAAACTATAACAGAACTAAGCAACACTCTCAAGAAGGTGGAGGAGGACTTCAAAATCCAGACAGACCAGTGCACCCAACTGGAGATGGAGTGTGCTGAAGCTTTGAAAGAAGTCGAGGATTTAGAGGAAGCTCTCTACCAGACAGAGAGCCAATCCCAACAAGAACTGACCCTGCTACAGACCTCCCTGGATAAAGCAAAGGAAAAGCTTCACGCCCAAGATCTGCAGAGAGAAAAGGAGCAGTCTGAGAACGCCAAGATGATTTCTACTATGATGGATGACCTCGCTCAGACAAAGAATGTCTTAGTGGACACACAAGAAAATGCTGACCAGCAGCGAGCTGAGGCTATGAAGATCATCCTAGACAAAGATTTTGATTTGAAAAAGAAGGATTTTCTCATTGATGAACATCAACGGACTATTACAGAACTAAGCAACGCTCTCAAGAAGGTGGAGGAGGACTTCAAAATCCAGACAGACCAGTGCACCCAACTGGTGATGGAGAAGGCTGAAGCGTTGAAAGAAGTCCAGGCATTAGAGGAAGCTCACTGCCAGAAAGAGAGCCAATCCCAACAACAACTGACCCTGCTACAGACCTCCCTGGATAAAGCAAAGGAAAAGCTTCATGCCCAAGATCTGCAGACAGAAAAGGAGCGGTCTGAGAACGCCAAGACGATTTCTACCATGATGGACGACCTCGCTCAGATGCAGAATATCTTATTGGACGCACAAGCAAATGCTGACCAGCAGAAGGACAGCCTCTCTACAAGGACACACACACTCAAGGACAAGGAGAAGGATAAGAAGGAAAAATATTCAAAGTTGAAAGCACCGTGGAAAAAATTCAAGCGCTGGTTTAAGGTTAAGAAACCCAAGAACAAACTAAACAATCCAGCATCTTTGTAACCTGAAGTAAATGGTACTATGATTTACTGGGATAGTGGGGGTCAGCAGTCTCCTTCACCATTATTTTAGAGGTCGTGGGCTGAAAAGTTTGGGAACCCCTGCTCTGTACTGTAGAAAATGCAATAATAAATACATGAAATGAGGATTAATCAAATTGTATTGTGTTTTATTGATCTTTATAAATACAGACAATTCTAACTTTGTACTTGTGTTAAATTGGAAATGAGGAACATGTTTTGAAAATGTTTACATTTATCAGTGTTGTGTTTGCTGCACAGAAAATGAACCCGATTGGTGTCTTTGTGAAAAAAAACCCAAACAACAACAATGGTAACACAAAACGTTGACGATGAAAAAATATTTGTATACATTAAGTAGTGAAATGTATTGAGTGGTTCAGTCATAAAATTGTAGAAACTCTGCTGTTGGGTTTGGTAAGTAATGCATGCAATGGATGGCTGGACAGTTAGCTGTTCCAGGGAACACCATAGGTGCGCATTGCTGTGCGCAGCTGCAGGTAGAAAAAGAAAAACCTTCCTGGTAAGTTAAAGAGATTTTGAGTTTCTTGAAATGACCATAAGCCCCCAACCCCAATAATATCCCCAAAAGTGTGCACACCCTTTTTGCTTCATGTAGGGAATGAGATTGGGTGTCGTCCTACCTGTAGAGAATAGTTATGAAATGTGGGTGAATAAAGGAACCATTTGCTCTTTGGAGCGTTGAGAGTTTCAATCTCGTCTTCTTTTTCCCCTATATACATTTTGAGAAAGCAGAGTGCAACTCTTCTAGTAACCACTAGATGGGGGTAGAAGAAGCATTGAGCAGTAAAAATTAATCTGTGGAAGATATTCATTAATATAACTGATATGCGGGAGTGGAAAGAAAAGGGGCACTTTTCCCATCTCTGTAAGTCATTCCTAACCTCTGAAAGTACATTTTTGTAATTAAAAGATACTGTATAAAAGTATTTTCTATGTTTTTGTTGTTATTCCGACACCCTGAACTGAAATGCACCTTTCTTTTGCAACTGTTCTCAATTTTGTGTTTTTTTTTTACATCTATATTCCTCACTATAGAAGCCAGCTTATCTGCTTTTTTGACGTAGTTAAGGCCAACATTGATAAACATTGGTAAAAAAAAAAAAAAATGTGTTAATATGTATTGTATACAGTATGTATTGTTTTGGATTTTCTTTAATTTTCTTAAAAAAAGGGGGTAATTAAAAAACACCACACGTTAATGGGTTTAGATACGCTGATAATAACAATAATAATAATATCCAATATGATTATTTAAACATCTTAAAGTTCCATGAGCCACCATTGCTTTAAAAAAAAAAATGACTTGGACGTAAACAGTAATTTTCTCCTCAACTTTTACCTTTATGTGCTGTCAATTTGGCACGTGTGTTACTAAAAGTGCAGAATAACTCTGTAGTGATATTTCCATCCCTACTCTGTTAATTTGAACACCGCTCTGCGTACGTAATGATGCCCGTATATATAGTTTAATGCACTCAACAGTCTATGGTTCAGAGGAGCAAGCAGGATTACCCCCGCTGGTGAGAAAGATTCATTCTCTCTCTTACCCAAGGAGCTAATATATTTCTCCAGCAGCCATTTTTGCTCCTCTGACAATATAAAAAACAAACATCAGCTTGCTGTGGCCAACCATGTTTTCCGAGCTTACTGAATAAAACACGTTTACCTCAGAGGTCGAAATTGAGTGAGTGCAATCGAGTGCAGCATTAAGTCCAGTGCGGAGGTCAACCGGTCAGGACTAAGCGGGACAATTAAGCTAGCAGGCAGCCAGGTCGTTTTTTGAGTCAGCTAACATTCAATATGCTTTCAGGTGAGGGTGTGCGCAACAGCCAATCAGGCCATTAATGCGGAAACTGTTCTTTACCGCCAAAAAACTCCACATAAAAGAAGAAGAAACATTGAAACATGGATGAGAAGCTCATTGTAGCAGTTTGTGACCAAACAGAGCTGTACGATATAGCCAGTTACTGGTACCGGGACCACTGTGTCACCACATCGGCTTTTTCCACTATACTATTTTATATTGGTCAAAATCTAGTATCATGATTTAAAATGTAGAGTAAACCCATCACCATCCCAGCCCCCCACCCCGAGGCCCCCGTTAGGTGCAATAAAAAAGAAAGGGGATGAACGAGGAGCAACCTTCATGGATATAGATTTATGTGGTGCCTTACACCCCACCTTTATGATTACAGTGTGAATACAGTTGTTCTCAAACTTTTTCTGTTGCCCCCTCTTTACCCTTTCTTGGCAGCCAATCAACATGCAGAACCAAATTTAGAAGGCAGTGATGTCATAGTGACCCGGAAATGATAGACAAAGATGAAAGGCAATGATGGCTTATTGAAACAGAGACGATAAACAAAGATCAAAGGCAGTCATAGCTGACACTTTAAAAAGGAGCTCAAGTAGTGTTTTGTTTAGTTCCAGACTAACTCGTCACACATTAGCATTCTTCGAGTGAACATTCAAAATGTCAAATAACATGACAAAAGATCCTTTAACCGATGCCTTCCTTCGAAGAGGAAGTCATTTCTGGGAAGAAGAAAACAACACCATCCTTCAGAGCAAAGACAAGGAAATATCAGATCTCAAAGAATTACTGGATCTGAAGAATATTGACTTCAACGACAAAAGCAAGCAGTTGCAGGAGTACCTGCTGGAGAGGGAGCGTATGGAAGCACAAATCAACTCCATCTTTAAAAGTAAAGACAGTGAAATTTACAAACTCAAAAAAATAGTGCGCACGACAAAAGCACAATTGCTGGAGAAAACCCAGCAGTTGGAGAAGAGCCCGCAGGAAGCACAAAGGCTTCAAAGCCATAAAAAAGATGTGAACGAGACCAAATTTTCACTGGAGGAGTTACATCGGAATTTCAATGCTCAGAAGAATCAGTTGGTGGCAGAGAAGGATGCTTTGCAGTGTGAGATTCATCAGCTGAACAACCGGCTTGAGCATCAGGACAGATCTTTTAGTCAGCAGCAAGCTGAGGCTAAGAAGATCCTCTGTGACAAAGATTTTGATTTGAAAAAGAAGGATCTTCTCATGGATGAACATCAACAAACTATAACAGAACTAAGCAACACTCTCAAGAAGGTGGAGGAGGACTTCCAAATCCAGACAGACCAGTGCACCCAACTGGAGATGGAGTGTGCTGAAGCTTTGAAAGAAGTCGAGGAATTAGAGGAAGCTCTCTACCAGACAGAGAGCCAATCCCAACAAGAACTGACCCTGCTACAGACCTCCCTGGATAAAGCAAAGGAAAAGCTTCACGCCCAAGATATGCAGAGAGAAAAGGAGCAGTCTGAGAACGCCAAGATGATTTCTACTATGATGGACGACCTCGCTCAGACAAAGAATGTCTTAGTGGACACACAAGCAAATGCTGACCGGCAGCGAGCTGAGGCTATGAAGATCATCCTCGACAAAGATTTTGATTTGAAAAAGAAGGATTTTCTCATTGATGAACATCAACAGACTATTACAGAACTAAGCAACGCTCTCAAGAAGGTGGAGGAGGACTTCAAAATCCAGACAGACCAGTGCACCCAACTGGTGATGGAGAAGGCTGAAGCGTTGAAAGAAGTCCAGGCATTAGAGGAAGCTCACTGCCAGAAAGAGAGCCAATCCCAACAACAACTGACCCTGCTACAGACCTCCCTGGATAAAGCAAAGGAAAAGCTTCATGCCCAAGATCTGCAGACAGAAAAGGATCAGTCTGAGAACGCCAAGACGATTTCTACCATGATGGACGACGTCGCTCAGATGCAGAATATCTTATTGGACGCACAAGCAAATGCTGACCAGCAGAAGGACAGCCTCTCTACAAGGACACACACACTCAAGGACAAGGAGAAGGATAAGAAGGAAAAATATTCAAAGTTGAAAGCACCGTGGAAAAAATTCAAGAGCTGGTTAAAGGTTAAGAAACCCAAGAACAAACTAAACAATCCAGCATTTTTGTAACCTGAAGTAAATGGTATATGATTTACTGGGATAGTGGGGGTCAGCAGTCTCCTTCACCATTATTTTAGAGGTCGTGGGCTGAAAAGTTTGGGAACCCCTGCTCTGTACTGTAGAAAATGCAATAATAAATACATGAAATGAGGATTAATCAAATTGTATTGTGTTTTATTGATCTTTATAAATACAGACAATTCTAACTTTGTACTTGTGTTAAATTGGAAATGAGGAACATGTTATGAAAATGTTTACATTTATCAGTGTTGTGTTTGCTGCACAGAAAATGAACCCGATTGGTGTCTTTGTGAAAAAAAACCCAAACAACAATAATGGTAACACAAAACGTTGACGATGAAAAAATATTTGTATACATTAAGTAGTGAAATGTATTGAGTGGTTCAGTCATAAAATTGTGGGTTAATGACAGCTACAAGTTTCTGTCCATGTCAACAATCAGGACAATCAAATCAAATCTATCGCATTTAATCTATTGTAATGTTTAACAATATTTAAGACTTGCAGTGTTGCAGTAAATAAAAAATAGGGTCCATATCCACAGAAGGATTGTGCTGAGTTTGCAACACTAAACCAGCGCAAATGAGAGAGAAAAAAAAATCCATTGTTATTGGATGAATTAAAATTAAAATTATAATTTTTCCACTGAAAGTCAATTACAATTACGTACTCAATTACTTAATTTCAAATTCAATTAATGTAGAACTCCATCAATTGTAATTTTCCTTTTGTGTTAGCTTCCTGTTAGCATCTCTTATGATAAATATGTCTTAAATCAGCTGTAAAATACACTAAACATTATTATCTATCATCCAGTTTGTTTCTCATTTCTTAGTTACCTTGTTAGGCTTCCTAATCAATTAAAATATTTGTAATATTGTCTTTGGTGTGGGTGACTGAGACTTTTTTCTGTCAGTATTTACCCCTCAATTTCAATTTTTTTAAAAAAACAAAAAACAGACAAAATGATAGTTCTTTTTTTTAATTGTATGTTAAGTTGAGGTTTTGTTTATTCAGACCAGGTTTTTCAGGAATGTTAGAGTTGAGTTAGAGAGTTACTGACTTCCTGTAAACAGCTGCTAATTCACTGTTTTATTAACCCTTCTGTTATGTTCATTTGTCAGGAACAGTAATGGTGGTCCCGGGTCAATTTGACCCGGTGCTTGTTTTCAGAGGTGGGGTCAAGTCCTTGTTTTGCAAGTCAGAGTCAAGTCCTTAGTCTTTGTGCTCGAGTCCCAAGTCACTGTGTCGGTCAAAGAAAGGCCATGACTCATGTCCAGGAAAACTAATCGACCTTAAAGCCGAGGTCCAACCCACTAGCTTTGATTGACAGGCCGAAGTCATTCTGCTGAAAAACGACATTATGAAATAAAAAGATCATTGTGGAAATAGATATTTAAGAATAATAAAACGTATTTCATAATATTACCTTATTTAACAATTTAATGGCCATATTGTGTATTTGTCTGTTGTTTATCAAAATGGTATTCATTTCAAAATGTTGTTTTTATTTATTTAATTATGACTCTTTTGGGCTTCCATAACTTTGTGAATCTTACAGAAATAAAGAGGATCAAATCATTGTGCTTATTAAGTAGCACTGATATGTGTCCACATTTACAGAGAAGTTGATAATACTTAAAGACTTAAACACAACACAAGGACATGTGACTAGTTGTGGTCAGTGTTTATATATATATATATATATATATATATATATATATATATTTATCATCACGATAATTTTGTTATCGTGGGAAAAAAAAATAATATTGCATTATATTGCATTACCTGGCGATACCCAGCCCTATAATTCAGTATACTTTATGTACGTCTGCTATATGTTGCCACCTCTAAAAAAAATCCTGCAGCCGGATCATTTACACAACACCCCCCGCCATGGAAGGGGCTGACGTCACAGTCGTATGCCATATAGTGGCTTTGACAGTTGAAACCGTGGGACGTTAGAAGGAGAAGCAAAATGAAGAAAGAGAAATTAAATAATTCTGCTTTCCCTGCCTACCTGCTGACTCAGCATGGATAAAGACAGGTAGGACCCATTTAAAGCACTTTTCAGAGAAAAGGTGGGTGGGAGCGGTTTTGTGTGTCTCTGCTTGAGCATTGGTTGAGGTTACAATGGGCGGGGTCAATTAGCATATGTGCGAAACATTTAAGTTCCACATTTAGATTGAGATTTAGATTTAACATTTAGATTCAGATTTAACAATTAGATTTAACATTTAGATACGATATATAACATTTAGATTTAAAATTTAGATATATATTTAACATTTAGATATATCATATACCATTTATATTTAGATTTATATATTTAGATTAAATGCTTTTTTTTACTTCGATATATGTGGTTAAATGTTGTGTTAAATGTAGGAAAATGTGCTAAATATGAGAAAAGTGAGATAAATAATGAAAATGTGTTAGCTAAAACTTTTATACTAAATTTTTACACTTGGCACCCCATACCCCCCGCCCCCTGCAAACTCCATGTATGAGTGTTGCTAATGCCACACCACTTTAGTTAAACAAAGTAAAAAGACTGTGTGACTATAATAACTTGTTAGCCTCTGATGTTGTGCTTGGACCAGTTTGATAAATTGCTTACATTTTAAAAAAAATGTTTGAAAATGACCCTGACTTAAATGATCTTGAATCCTTTTTTTCCATTTAGGGGGGTGATTTAAATTGGTTTGTTTACTGGTAAATAGTCCAAATGATGTGAATGAAAAAATCACTACAAAATCGTGATCGTGATTTTACAAACAAAAAATTGTGAGATGTTTTTTCAAATATCAAACACCCCTACTTTCAGGTGCAGCAAAACGTGAAAAGAAAAGAAAAAGAAGAAGAACAGTGGGGGGCTAAACAGAAGTTTCTGTCGGGCAAACGCCTGACAGTTGTAAACCTGCTAGTGTTTTACAAAGCCAGAGGCCGAGCAAGGCCCGGAGACGGATCGATTGAGGGGGGTACAAAAAATCCAGTCTGACTAGTGTAGTTCATTCATTTAATCCGGCTCTGGGTGGTGGTGGTAGTGGTTTACTAAGTCAGATGTTTAACCTAAACCAACAAAGCTCACACACAACCTTTAGTAAGAAGTTGTTATGCAGGTGTTTTATTTTCTCACAGTTTGACTTCCAGCTGTTAGCCGTTAGCAGTTAGCTATCATCGTTTCACTGTTATATTTCAGTCCAGCTTTATAAAGGTACTTGTGATAAAGTTTCAGTCATTAAAAACAAAGTTGAGGTTAAAGTTCAACTTAAAAACATTCATAGCTGCATGTTAAAGATTAAAACTGAGTGACACACACTCAGCTGATGATGAAGACTCTCGGTCCTTCCTCTCTGGAGTCAGAAGGACTCTCTGTTGACATGGTTTCCACCAGCCTGTACCTGTCCTCCTTCTTCCCCTTTTGTTCTTCTCCTTCATTGGTTGACAGCTCCTCTGAAAGCTGCTCTCCCATTGGCTGAGTCAGCTGACTGCTCAGCTGAGTCACAGTGATCTGCATCAACACACCAGGAATCATTGGAGAACGTTCTGTACCTGAGCGTCACACAC
Organism: Gouania willdenowi; assembly: GCF_900634775.1. Classification (NCBI taxonomy): domain Eukaryota; kingdom Metazoa; phylum Chordata; class Actinopteri; order Blenniiformes; family Gobiesocidae; genus Gouania; species Gouania willdenowi. Next base: position 32,289,586 of record NC_041057.1, on the reverse strand, counting down.
ACTCACCTGTAGCTCCCTGAACAGGTGCAACATGGCCACACCCACCACTATGACCAGGAAGGCACAGAGCGTGGTGGCCACGTCCACCGCCGCCATGCTGTACCACTCCTGGAAGAGGATGATGGAGGTGAGCAGAACCACAGAGGTGAAAAACACGTAGTAGATGGGATAGACCAGCAGAGTGGAGAAGGAGTCCAACGACTTGTTCAGGTAGTTGACCTAGAACACACACAAACATGTTTCACATGAAGAGATCCCAACCCAAGGTACTAGACTTTCCTCGTACAATGTAGAAGCTACAGATGCAATAAAAAACACTTTAAACTCACGCTTGTGGACGTCGACATGTTTGACAAACTGTGATGCAGTAATTACTCAAAGAAGTGCATCAGTGAATCCAGGGGTAGACTGGGACAAACATTTCAGTCCTGGCATTTTCTGTCCAGACCAACCCACTAGATTATCAGGAACTGCGTTTCCATTACAGATTTTCGCAAAATAAAAGCGATATTTCTACAGGTGCTGGTCATATCATGAAAAAGTGGATTCATTTCAGTAATTCCATTCAAAAAGTGAAACTTGTATAAAATATACATTAATTTGACACAGACTGACATATCGACCGTGGTTCAGGTGGTAGAGGGTCGTCTTCTGATCGAGAGGTTGGGGGTTCGATCCCAGTACCTGACTATGTGTCGAAGTGTCCTTGGGCAAGACACTGAACCCTAATTTGCTCTCAATGATCGACTAGTCCTGTCCCACTGGTGTGTGAATGTGAGAGTGATTGGGTGAATGAGCTGATAGGTAAAGCACTTTGAGACTGCTTCAGTGTGGGAATAAAGCTCTATATAAATCAAGTCCATTTACCATTTATTTCTTAATGTTGATGATTACAACTGACAACTAATGAAAACCCCAAAGTGAGTATCTCAGAAATTTTGAATTTTGTGGAGAGGTTCATTATTGAACCTGGTGCTCCAGTCTAATCAGCTAATTAACTCAAACACCTGCCTGTAGGCCTGTAAATGATCTCCAGTCTAGAATCATTGGGAAGACTGCTGACCTGACAATTGTCTAATAGACGACCATTGAAACCTTTCGCAAGGAGGACAATACACAAAAGGCCATGGCTAAAGAGGCTGGCTGTTCACAGAGCTCTGTGTCCAAACACATTAATAGAGAGGTGAAGGGAAGGTAAAGATGAGGTAGAAAAAAGTGTACAAGCAATAGTGATAACCACGCCCTGGAGAGGATTGTGAAACAAACCCCATTATAAAATGTGGGGGAGATTCACAAAGAGTGACTGTAGCTGGAGTCAGTGCTTCAAGAACCACCACGTACAGACGTGTGTAAGACATGGTTTCAGCTGTCACATTCCTTGTGTCCAGCCACTCTTGAACAAGAGACAGCGGCTGTGTCCGAAATGGCGCACGCCGCACTATTCCCATACATATTTAGTGCGTAGTGGTCCCATATTCGGATGTACACTATGGCTGTGTCCGAAGTTGCACACCAACCGCACTATTCGCACTCAGTATGGTGTCTAAAGTGCGTCTGATTTGACCTGTTTGCACAGAGTATGGACTTCAGGAATACCCGGATGTACACTACTTCCGGACATTTTTGAAGTGTACATGGGGAGCACACGACATGTGCACTCAACTGCCCCATGATGCATTGCGACTCGAGAGCGTCAATTCAAAGCGGAGATGGAGGAAGCCGGTCCAAGCCAGCAGCTGGACGGACAGCGATATATATGTAAGTTTCTGTTGTTTTTGTATGTTATATGGTTAAAGGGTAATCCTGACACCCCACGAATATGTTGAGGCAACCTTGAATGCGTTAAGTGGATTTGTCAGACGCTTCATAACATGTTGCTGCTTGCTAGTAGTTAGCTGTTTGCTAGCAGCAGACTAGCTGGGGACGAAGCTCGTCTGCTCTGCCTATTACAACTTGGGTATTAAATGATATTATGGTTAGTCATCAAGCATATTATCCGGCCAGGATCTGTAATGAACTTATATTAATCATCGTTATGTGTGTTTCTTTAGCACTAGTGTGGCCTGCTGTGGTAATGATATAGAAACATCCCTATAGCCGCATTACAACACTGTTAGTGAGTTTTGTTTTCCAAAGGGACTGATGAGGACACCAGCAACCTCATTACATGGTGGTCCGACAACGACGACCTTTTCATGGGACGTCGAAAGGCGGTGCTGAAAGGTTTACAATAAGTAAGAAAGTCACATCATACAATGTGATTATTGTTTTTAACTGTTGACGTAACGCTCAGTGTAACATCAGTTTACTCTCCAGAGATTTGCTTTGATTGTTGCACTGATTTGAAATATATCAGTCTGTGTGTGATGAATGAATATAATATACAAGTTTCACTTTTTGAATGGAATTACTGACATAAATCTACTTTTTTATGATATTCTAATTACAGTATATGACCAGCACCTGTAAATGTCAAGAAAGTATTTGCGCTTTGAACGTGTTTCCATTGAAGGCTGTTTTGGGCAGGAACCTCGTAACTCTTGTGAAAATTCATCCCGCGAAGCTCCAAACCTCCTTATTAAATTCTGGATTCCTTTGTTGTTTTACGTCTGATGCGGCAGTAATAATTTTAAAGTATAATGCTAAGAAATTTCTCTTCTTCTGTTTACACGTACCGCGTCATGGTTACGATGTAAGATGTGTAAGTACTGAGTCAAACCGAGACAGGCTTCAAGTTAATTTTGTATCCATGCATTTGTTTCTCGAAGATCTTGTTTTGGTCTTTGTTAGTTTTTGTGTCTTTCTGTGGGTTCAGATATTCCTGTTTGTGTCTTCACTCCCAGTCATGTCAGTGTGTCTGCTGTATGTGATTAGCTCCCTCCTGTTTTGCACTCAGATGTGCTTCATTTCCTGATCAGCCTCCCTCATGTAGCTAAGTGTTTGGATACAAAATTGTTTGTTAGGTAATTTTCATTGTCTAACCCATGAAAATTTGTTTGTAGAGCCTCACCTGCGTTGCTATGGAAACTATCAGCGTGAGCAGCAGTATCCAGGTGAGCGGCTCAGTAAGCACCGTCTTGTCATAGATCACTGGGAAGAGAGTACACACCCACTCATCACCCACAATGCACCAGGTGGACTCAACACCACCTGAGTTGGTCTCACCTTTATGGAGGACGATGGCGAGGCCTTTGACTGAGGACACGCTGAATGCTCCGAGCAGCGAACACACGCTAACGTATGCCAGGACGTTGGTCCGACCAAACCGAGGACAGACGAAGATCACCAGCACCGCGCACGCGGCCAACACCAGCGCCACGAAGGTCAGGAACCCTGAAACAAAAGGGGGCGGTGTCACAGAACACAAACAAGTCAGGAACATTACAGGGGACATATCATGGTTTTAAATCTTTCCTTTTTACATATAAATCATACAGTTGTGGTCTATATAAAGCGGAACTGCAATGCTTGGGTCTGAATTCCTCATTATTATAGCATAAATGCATTTAAGGGATAAAAAAGTGGATTTAGCATGATATGTCCCCTTTAAAATGAGAGGGGGTGGAGTCACAGCATATTAACACAAATCAGAAACCCTGAAACAAGAGGAAGAGGAGTCACAGGATACTAACACATGGAATCTTGAAACAAAAGGGGGCGGAGTCACAGAACACAAACAAGACATAATATGTAAATCAAAAGGGGGTGGGGTCACAGAACACTAACACAAGTTAGTAACACTGGACAAGAGGGGGCGGAGTCACAGGACATTAACACAAGTTAGAAACACTGGAAAAGAGGGGGCGGAGTTACAGGACACTAACACAAGTCATGAATTGTAAAACAAAAGGGAGCGGAGTCACAGAATACTAACACATGGAACACTGAAACAAGAGGGGGCGGAGTCAAAGGACAGCGCATTATCATCTTCATCATCAGCTCCATCATTTTCACAATCCTCTACGTAAAGAATATTCTCTGAGTCTGTTTGAACCAGTTCAGATCCAGTTCCAAAGTGGTTTAGTCAGTGGTTTAATAATCTGGACTCACCTGGCTGGAGCAGCATTTTGGTCATTTCCTCTAGTGATGTCACTTCCTGTTCCTGTGGTGCGTGAATGACCAATAGAATGCTTCCCAAGATGCATATCAGACAGCCAAGTTTCCCCACCACATTCAGCAGCTCCCCCAGCAGGTAGGAGGACAGCACTGCACTAAGAGCAGCACACAGTCACTTCAAAGGCTCACCTGACTGCTGCCTGGTAACCCCCGGCAACTTCACCCTTACCTCACCTGATGAGCACGCTCAGAGCACCCAGAGGAGTCACCAGGGTAGCAGGAGCAAACATGTAGGCAACAAAGTTACACACTTCCCCAGATCCCACTGAGTTTACACACACACACACACACACACACACAGAGGTGTTAATAACAACATTAAATTAATATTATTGCCACATAGATTAAATCTTACTGGTCAGCAGACCGCTCCACCACAGCCAGTCCTTTAAGTAACCATGACCACCATCACCTGTAGGGAAACACACAAACTCTGCCCATCAGGTTACCATGACAACCATCAAGAGAAAGACTGAGACCAACAAACTGACATGAGCTGCGTTTCCATTGCCCCTGAAAATGCGCAAAATCGAATGTTGCTAAAAAGTTGTTTTTTTTTTTTAATTCATGGGAAGGTTTTGCAGATGTTTTGATATTGAAATGCAATGCAAAAGCACAATGGAAACACTTTTTTTGCAATTACATGTCACATGAAGTAATGTACCTGGTCACATGACCACTTCTCTCTGTGAAAACAGCGTGGACAGAAGAGGAGACCCAGACGTTTCTTAGCATTATTTTTAAAATTATTACTGCCACATTAGACGTGAAACAACAAAGGATACAAAGTGTTATAAGGAAGGAGGTTTGGAGCGTCCGTCTTCCTACAGACAAGTCTCACTACGAGGCTCCAAAACAACCTTCAATGGAAACACGTTCAAAGCGCATGAATGCTTTGTTGAAACTTCAGAAATATTGCTTTTACTTTGCAAAAAACTGCAATGGAAGCATAGCTACTAATACAAAGGTACACTGATGGACAAACACAGTCCAAGACAGACAGATAACAGACACAAATACAGATACCTTAACACAGACAAACACACTAACTGACACAGCAACACATAGAAACAGAGACATGAACATACACAGACTAAGGAAACCAGTCATCATAGACAGAAACAACAAAGGTAGACACAAACCCAGTATGCCTGTCATTGTCAGTTACTGTTGAAGTGGAAAGAGACCAATAGACACATACAAACACAGACAGGTGTGTTACAGACAGGTCAGACTTACCTGCTCTGGTGCTTCCCTTTTTAAGTAACCGTAGCAGAGCTTTCTTCTTCAGGATGACACTGCTTCCAATCAGAACAGCCGACAGGAGGGCGAGAGTCAGGCCGATCCACGGATTGTACGTCCTTTCAGAGCGCACGTCTGTGCAAGCACACATACACACACGCACAAACAGACAGACACGCACAGAAACAAACTGATACAGGTTCATGTTTATCCTGGAACTCTCTCCAGATCAAGGCAATCACACATGCTTTATTTACACAGTGCTCTTTTTAATGCCAAGTTTATGGTTTCTCACTCCTCGGTTCTGAAAGACGTCTTCCTCAGCTTCCAGACACTGTAGGCACAGTGCATGAGGAAGTGCATCAGAGTCTTGCTGGGACGTTCCATGTTGCTTCAGTACTGTCCTTCAGGACTGCAGCCGATACCAACTGGTTGTACTCTGCAGTGTGAACTTTGTATCTGAAACTCTGTGGTTCTCCATTGTTCGTATTCAGGCCTTTGCCTTTGAGGAGTTAAATTAACTTGTTTTCTTATAATTAGGACTGTCATAGGTTAATTATGGTCTGTGATGAATTAATCTAACCTAAAAAACTGCTGAGAAATAACCTCAACTTGAAGTATTTTTATTTAAATTACATTATTATGGCAGATCGAAAGATTTATGTATAACAAAGTGGCTTCATAAAGTAATGTATTGTTTGTTTTTAACAGACTTGAACCATTTCCATTCCACTGTATGTGAGGCTAGAGCCAAGGGGTGCTGACTCCTTTAGTTTAGACCCTCAGGGGAAATATTGATGTGCACTTTAGTTAATCTACAAATAATAGAAATGAAATAAAAAAGAAAATCAGGTCTATATGTAGTGCTATAAGTTAGCACATCATAGACTTGTTGCTTTTTCTCTCCTTCAGATACTATATAATAAATATATCAGACCCATCAAGCACAGTTCTGTAATCACTTAGTAGTAGTAGTAGCCCCGCCCACATCCTCTACAACTGATAGTGGTCGACTGTCCAATACAATCATTATTTCACTCACTTTGTTCATTTGTCACTCATGGACTTATTCATTTTGTCTCTGAACCCTGTCATCTAGTCCAGTGTGGATTGTTTGGGCCACTCTGTCTAGTGTAGCGTCCGAATAGATGAATAGAAGGGCCGCTGTCCGTGCTAGCTGCTACATAGTTAACATTGAGGTGGAAAAGTTTCGCCGGAGGAGGAAGAGCTCCTCTGAGCCACAAACTCTTTCTTACATAATTTGCACACAACTGGGCTTTAGTTTTCTATTCAGTGTTTGTTTTTAACTAAAATTAACTCCCACAAAGACTTCTCCTCAGGTTCTACCGTTGTAGCCAGTGTGTCAGTATTATGGGTATACCAGGAACGCGAGAATGAGAAATGTTCCGCGCTGTTTGGGGTGCAAACAAAATAAAAATTTGGCGTGTTAATTTTTCCTGTAATTATTCACAATTGACGCGTTAAAGTGACAGCCCTAATTATAATCAAATGTGTGTTGTGTGTAAACTAGGATGGTTAGATGTTTGGATGTCACAGGTCTGAGATATTGTTGGTTGATTGCTTCACAGGGTTAACACTGATATGAGAAGATTAGCTGTCCTTGATCTGTTGGCATCTGTCTTCACGGGGGTTTTTCTTGCTTTAGAAAACATGCCTGACTAAAACCCACACAATGGTCACCGTTTTTACTAACACTAAGGCCGAAAGACAAAGCTTTAACAAGTTAACACTGTGTGCGTGCGTGTGTTTACCTGATGTGGGCGTGCTATCGTTCAGGTGTGTGTCCCATGTCTGATCAGCAGTAAACACACATACTGCTGACTGGGAGCCACACCACAACCTCATCATAGAGCCTGAACACACAGAGGCACAGGAAATGACATCACACACATCCTGAGTGTATTGGCATCGTGATTACCTCTGTATCTTTACCAGGTTAAAACTCTTGGAATAATCCTCCTGTGAGAGTTTTATGTCTGATGCAACATTGTGAATAAAATGCAGAGTAGTGTGTGTGTGCGTGTGCGTGTGCGTGTGCGTGTGCGTGTGTGTGTGTGTGTGTGTGTCTGTGTGTGAAAAGTTATGAGTCTCTGTATGAGTACTGCCTTGTGGTCCTACAACTTAAGTAATGTCGTTGTTCATTGACATTTTTATAACTGTGCTTGATATTCCTGCTTCAGTGCAGAAGTTAAAAGGTATGGCAGAGGGTCTTAAATGCAGCAGACAACATCAGTGAGGTCTCCTTGACCTCTGTAAACGAAGAGCCGAGAACATCGTCGAGGACCTCAAACACTCACTCAACCAAGACACCACTGTGACCGTTTGCGGTGGGCACAGGACCATGTGACCAGAACAATTCACTGATGAGTGTCAGGTCACCTTGCACAGAAATTATGGTCATAAACAGTGCTGGAGATGGCAAGGTGAGCGATACGCCGAGGTCAACATGGTGCCCAGGGTTTGCTTTGGTGGAGGAGGTGCAACAGTCTAGGCAGGCATCACCAGTCAGCGCAAAACAGATTTGGTGATTGTTGATGGCTCGGTCACTGCACATTCTTACCTCGGAGACATCATAGAACCCATCATCACCCCTTAATTCTGCCAGCACACCCCCAACTTTCTGTTCGTGGATGATAATGCTCAACCACATCGTACCAGAATTGTCACAGCTCGACTTCAGGAAATCGGAGTGCCTCATATGGTATGGCCAGCAATGTCCCTTGACCTGAACCTCATAGACCACATCTGGGACCAGCTGAAGCAGCGACTACATGCTCGTAGCCCACCCCCACGTGACCTGGCAGAACTGCATGTAGCACTTGTGACGGAGTGAAACGCATTGCCTCATGAGGCTAGTTAGGATCATGAGACGTCGCTGTCAAGCTGTCATTGCGGAAAATGGTGATAACACCCACTACTGACTTTGTCAATTTTGGTTATTTGGGGCTTTCTTTGTTATTGTCTAAATTATTGGGGTAATAAATATTGCACTAATAAAACTGTGCTTCTCCTCATTCATTTATAGGAATATTAAAGGGAACTAGTACTTATTTCAATAAAATTCAGACCAAAGAGGAAAAGCACTCATGTAAATAACAATATCCCTAACTTATTGTGAGTAGTGTGTGTTCTCTCTCAAAAACACAAAGAGATTTTAAGTTCTTGATGAAGAGCAGCTTCTCTGCTTCGAAGCTGGGTATCTATATCCAGGATATCTCTCCGTTAGCGGGCTTCACTTAACCAAACATTCGCAGTCACAGAGCAGCTGTACTACGAAGCAGGTTATCAAAATGTTGACTCAAAGATGACCTAAACCCCCAAACAATATGTTTCTGCTGAATACATTTGTATTTGGGTATGAAGTAGTGTTGTTGATTGATTGACATCCAGCTCTTCACATTTTAGTCAGAGTGTTTCAATTTGGCGTACTTTGTTGTAAAATGTCAGAGTGGCTGCCCTCTAATGCATAAACCACATTGGTTTAGATTCACAAAGTTAATTAATCAGAGAATAAACAGACACCCTGTTCAGTTTCAGTTTATTATGACACAGACGTGTTTCTATTCATGTATCTGCTTTATTTTGGCTTTAATGCATGCTTAAGTATACAGCTCAGTATGGGCAGGTGGGCGGGGAAACTACAGATAATTTGGTTCTAAGCGTCACCAACAGCGACCATAGAAGCACTTATGAATGAATGAATTGTGTTATGGCCCATCCCACGTGGGATTATAAGACACCATGAGCATATTCACAAGAAAAGTCTAACTTTAAAGGGTACCAGTAGTGGAAATGTGCAGTATATGAATGAAAAAATGTGTTTTTATGTATTACCAATAATATAAATATAATAATAATATGATCACCTTTTTTATAAAAAAAAAACACATTATAAGGACTTTTTAGAACAATTTTATACCTTGGGGCATAAACTATGGAGAGCCACGATTTTAATCAGGATATGATGCACGTTTGATAATCGGCATGGCATTGCTTTAAAAAAATGGTGCATTGTGGGAGGTAGAGGCGTAATCAGGTCTGTTTACATTGTGGGAAGTGTAGTTTTTCTGTTAGCTGTCGGCTCAAAAGCAGCCGTGTGTCACCTCTCCCTTAGTGATAAAATGCAGCATCCAGGTTGTATGTTAGGAGAGGATGAAATATCACCTTTCTCACCAACTACCTGTTTCTTGTACGTCTACAGCATGCAGAATTAGCCTCATGGACAGAGTTGTTGTTAGCAGCAGAAACGAGCCATGGCTGAGTAGTTAGGTGTTGGAAGTGCAAAAAAATGGAAGCTGCTTTAAAGGATATCTGTTTATTGATGAGATGATGCTTCCCTACCTCTGAGGATCAGCACCTGACGGCGCCCTAAAGTACAGGTAACAGCTCATCTTTTAGCCACATGGAAATAAGAGGGAACAATCTGGTCGGGGTGTGGTAACCGTTAGTGCCATGACAACCGCCATAGTGTTCCCTGTAAGCAGAAACGTAGTCGTTCGCTTAACAAGCTGCATTGAAGGACTTTCTGTGAAGAAATTCCGTCGGGACTGCAACTGGTTTCAGACGTAACTTTGGCTTGCAGATCCCTCTCATAGCAGCTCAGCTTGAAGCGGTACTCACATATCAACAAATTTCGTCCGAACGGAAACACATTAAGTGTGTACCCCGTACCAATATTTTTGTGCCAACGTCTGGATAACTCTGACTTAGTGTCATTATTGGGCTCAGAGACAAAATATTTTATTTATTTTTGTTATATACATTTCCACTGCAGGTACCTCTTAACTTTAGGTCTAACTTTTCCAGTTGGGACTCGGAGGCAGGGCGTTTATACTGTCACTCATTGGTGTGCATTTATTTAGTTTTTCATCCAGAAAACAGAAAACCTGTAAATCAGGCTCATATTTTGTGCCCAATTTCTCACCACCTGCAGAGGAAGTACCACTGCCCAACACATGAACCAAACTAAACTAAGCACAACTTTACTTTCTGTTTCTATTTACACTAAAGTCATACCACATTGGATCTGCTGTGCATTATTTATTATGAGTCTGAAGCACAGTTGTGTATCTGATGTAGATGCTGGAGTCTGATAGAGTTGTGTGCCTCTTCAGCGGAGATGTGTATCAGATTTAGTAGAGTTGTGCCAAAGTAAAGCTGTGAGTCTACGGCAGAGGTGTGTGTCCCTGATGCAGATTTTGTGAGTCCAAGGCCACGTTGTGGGTCCAAAGCAGAGTTGCGAGTCAAAGGCAGAGTTGTGTGTCTGTGGTTTGTAACAAGAGTAAAAGCAGTAGAACCTGCACAGGTGTGTGTACACAGTAAACACGGATTCCGACACTTGACACTCAGCCTTCATCAGGTGCACAGAGCGTGCACAGTGTACACAACATGACGTGTTGTGTATTACACACTGTGTATAACAGACTAGTAGAGTCACCATCAACTTCTCTAAGACATCAAGAGCCGTAAAAACAAAAACAGATGTATGACTATGTCGCTCTTACCTCTGATTTAATGGATCTCTTTTCATCATCATCATTAACATCATCATCATTATCAGCTGAAGATGAGTAAAGAGTCTGACGTCCCATCCATACACAGCGAGCAACAAGAGATGCAGTGTGTGTGTTTGTGTGTGTCTCACCATTGTTGCACGTCTCGTTGAGTAGCTGAACGTGTCTCATTGTTGATGATGATGAAGATGAGTCTCTGCAGGTGAGGCTCTGTCTCTTTGTGTGAGCAGGTGAACAACAGGCCCCTCCCCCTCTCATGCACACAAAGGCAACGGAGAGGAATGAAATGCAACCCCGTGGGGGGCGTGCACTGTGAACACGATGATGCACCGTCATGTGTTTAGACAGGTACAGAGCCGTGTAGAGAGTTGCAACAACGGAAGTTCAAAATGCTTGATTCATGGAGACTCATCGTTACGGAAGTTATTGGCGGCAATTCGAATCCATTGATTCCGAGTGAGATAACTGGGCTTTTCGGTAATGTGTTGTTAATAACTGCATTGATGTACAATATTTATACAGTACACCATCATATGCATGTGTATATACAATATGTTTATGTAGTTCCATCAATAGTTTTTTTACTAACGTAAATTTGTTTTAAAGATTAGCGTAAACAGCTAGCTTACCTGCTTTTTTACTGCGTTCAAGCCAGAAGCTTTAGGGTAATGGCTTCTCGGAACTGGTTACAAAATAAAAGCATTTGTCGGGCACAGAGCAAAAGACAGTCAACGATAGCAAAAACTGTCAAAAGAAATGTACAGAATTTGTGATGTGTACTTTCAAAATAAAAGCTCAAGTAATTGACAATTGTTAACTTAAGCCAATAGCTTTTTATTGCTATTTCTAACAAAACCCTGTTTCCACACACTATTGTCACTTCAGCGTAATAGGAAGTTTTAAGTCATTCTGTTGTGTTGTTTCAAAATAAAAGCCCTCCAAACATTCAAATATGAGACTAATTACATATGATTTGGGATTCAGTTTAAAAGAAAATGTCCTGTTGTCAAAGACTATTTCTACTTCAGAAAGAGAAAGAAGGCCTAGCTATAAAATGGGCGGTTGATTCTCTAAAATATTACCTCTTGGGAAGGATTTTTATTTTACAGACTGATCACAGACCATTGACGTGGATGCACTCAAAGCAACATCAGAATCTGAGAATCCTACGTTGGTGCTTAGCCCTTCAGCTATACCAGTTCACCGTACATCACTGCCCTGGTAGGAGAAACATCATTGCCGATTATCTCTCACGTTTACCTGACATTTGTAAACCAGAGGGGGGAGGAAGGGTGAAATGTTAGGAAGCAAAAGCTCCCTCACAAAAAAAAAACATGTAGAAATCAAACATGTATTTAATTTGTTTTGCAAGAGGAAAAATTATGTTTAATGTATTTTGTTAAATTCTTGTTTTATTGTAATTATTGTTTTATTGTAATTATAAAGGGTTCAGTTTTGGTTAGTGAAAAATGAAATGCAGAGATTGAGGAGGAGGAGCCTCAGGCCTATAAAACTGAGCAGGAAGTGAAGGAGGAAAAAATGGCTCCTGCAGCATGCCTGGAGTGGAGATGTTTGAGCAGGTCTGAGCTGAACACTTTGTGGGAGTATTTATTTTTTTGAAGATTCTCTCACTCTTTCCTGTTGTTTGAAGAACAATTGCTGTTTTGGACTAAAGACAGAAAATAAATCGACTGATTTTTGGAACCTGAATTGCTCCTTGTGCTTTTATCCTAAGCTTGCCATGACACAACCCTTTTGCCTTGTAACAGTGTGTGTGCGTGTGTGTGTGATAGAGAGGTTTGTCATAAACACAAAATGTAAAAAAAAAACACAAAACACACAGAATAAGAAAAAACAAATTGAGTGGAAAAACATATAGTTATTATTACTATTAGTTCATAATTTGACATGTGACATTTAAATCAGTTAACATTATGTCTTAATTCTATTATTTCAAAATTAGTCTCTGAATGGACTAAATTATTTCTGATTTTTTTTTTTTTTTTGATGATGTTCTGGTTTAATTTGTCCTGCCTTTCTTTGGATATTGTATTTATTTTAGTATCAATCTGTTAAATTACCAGTGAAAACTCTGCTTCAGTCTTTATTCAAACATTTTATTTTGTAGGAAAAATACTTTGATTAGTCAGCAGTGTGTGGTCCAGATCAGACTGACTGGGCGGGGCCGTGGTGGTGGGCGGGGTCAGTTGCAGTAGTTCTGCAGGTCAAAGATGTTACAGGGTTTATGGCAGCACTGCTCTACGATCCCTCGCTTCACCATCATCTCCATCTGGTCTTTGAAGGCAACCTCGTTCTCCACGTTAGCCTGAGCAGCGGGAAGGAAACCTGGAAAACATCCCATAATATACAGCAGGTTGAATGCACACACACACACATCCGTGGTTCCACACTGAAGCTATCTGAGCTTCTTTCTACAGAGCTTATGCTGTGTTCCAGGTAACTCAGAACTTGATATTTTTCGACTTCCTACTTGAAACTGTGACTTGGAACACCACTTAATGTCGGAGCTCCCACTCGACTTCTCTGGTATTCTTTTGTCTGAACTCACCACAGGTGAAAGTAATGGATTACAATTACTCACGTTACTGTAATTGAGTTGCTATTATGGATACTTGCACTTTTTTAAGTATATTTCTAAATCAGTCATTTTACTTGTATTTAAGTATGTTTTAAAAGAAGTGAAGTAATTCATTACATTTCTACACGCACAATTACTAATTACACCAAATGTGGTGCGAAGGCTCTATTGTTTCTGTATGGGTTTTTCTTTTTATTATTTTTATTTTATTGCCACTTTACTTGTATTTTTGAGGCCCTTCCCAGGGTTGAAATGTCATGAAATTTTGCAGGACGTTATAATTGGTGAAAAATTTAACATGTAGTTTGTTGATGCAGTTTCGGGACTCGTTAGCGCCAAATGCACTTTGGACCTACATCCTAAATTCAACAAGAAGTCTGTAATTCTTAATTTAGCAAGCCGAATTTGGCACTTTTTCTCATTTTTTGGCCAAACCACCATCTTTAAAAGCAAACTCCTCATAGAGCGTTCATAATTTCCATTTGAAATTTTGGATTAATGTTCCTGACAAGTTGTAGATAAATCATTTAGCTTTTTTTTTAATCCATATGTTCCTATTCTATCAGGAACAAACATTCTGCCCTAGCATTTTGTGTCCAGACCAGCCCACTACATTATCAGAGACACCATGTAGAAACTGTTATTAAGTCAGTGATTTTCAACATGTGGCTCTTTATGTCTTAATTTTTCATATTATCCCAACAGGAAACCTATTTTTTTTTTTGTCTCATTGTTTCCCCTTTCCAAAAAGTTCTGACTCTTTTTATATCTTTTTTCCTATTTTTTTTTTTTTTAAATCCATTTTTTTTATCAAATATTTGTCCTTTCTTTAATTGTTATTTTTTTGGCCACTTTTCATCTTTTTGTTCCACATTTTTTGCCTTTTTTCACTATTGTTTGCCACATTTTGACCATTATATACCCCCGGTTCCTCTTAATTTGCCCTTTTTTTGGCCAGTTTGTACTGTTTTTGACCCATTTTCACTTTACACTCTTATCTTGTCACATTTTTGTCACTTTTGAGGCGCTTTTGGCCATGTTTGCCTTCACTCGCTAGTCAAAAAAAAAACAAAAAATGTATACACTAAATAGCCCGTTCACACTGCCACCTATTATGTTGTTACCCACATGGCACATTTGACAGAGTTCATGAATGTAGCTATACTTATTATTATTATTATTATTATTATTTAATTATGATAATTGTACATGTTGAAAAACATTTTATTTCATACAGATGCTTTTGTGGAAAATAAATTAAGTTACTTTAGCTGTTTACTGTGACAAGTTTTATTACCAAAAATAAACATGGGGGGTTAGAGTAACTAGTAACTTCACTAGTACTATTTAATTGAGCTACTTTTTACTTGAGTACAATGTAAATCAAGTAACAGTTCTACTTCAGTAGGATATATCAGTACTCTTACCCAGCAGGGGGTCCACGTCCCTCTTGGGGTTGTAGAAGAATCCTCGTTCACCACAGACCAGGTAGAGGGCGTCGACCAGGTGTGACCCACACAGGTGTTGGGGCGGAGCCACAGCCTGAGCTGCAGCGGAGGAGACCAGGAGGAGGAGCAGGGAGGAGAACCACAGCGCTGCCATGATGGAGGAGAACCTGAAAGCACCAGGACAAGATAACATAGTAACACTGATGAAGAAGTTTAATGTTGTCTGTTTGAATCATTAATAATAATAAAAACACTGACATTGGCATTGACATTCTATATTTGCGTTTAAGGAAGTAACTATTTGGAATTTTTAATTTTGGCGTAAATTGTCTTTGTTAATGTAAAAAAGTAGAGGTTTGAATTATTTTGTTTACTAATCAGCTGTGTTTTTATATCTAGAACTCTTCTGTGGAATCAACGACACATTAAAATCAGCGATTAACAGGGAGAACATGCAAACTACACAGATTGGCCTGCTGCCTGGGAATCAAACCCAGGCTAACGTGCTAACTGCTACACCTAAGAATGAAAAGAGAGAAATACCAAAACGCCACTATATGTGGAACCGTTCTGTGCTGTAGTTTAAATGGTCGTAGTTTGGTCCCAAAGACAGTTTGAAATGGTCGTCAGGTGAATTACTGACACGTTTGACTGGACCATTAAACTGTTCAATGGGTTCCCACTTTGTCTCTGTAGAAACCCATTTAAACCTAAACGTTCAGATCTGTTTGAAACACACTGGACTCTAATCCAGAACCACAGCAGACTCTGAGTCCTGTAGGAATTATAGGGGAATGTTGACAGATCTGGTTTCCTGTTCCTGGTGTGTGGTTCCTGTTCTGTAGTTCCTGGTGTGTGGTTCCTGTTCTGTAGTTCCTGGTGTGTGGTTCCTGTTGTGTAGTTCCTGGTGTGTGGTTCCTGGTCTGTTGACCCTGTGTGTGATTCCTGTTCTATGGTTCCTGGTGTGTTGTTACTGGTCTGTTTACTCAGCATGTAATTCCTGTTCCATGGTTCCTGCTCTGTTGACCCTGTGTGTGGATCCTGTTTTATGGTTCCTGGTTTGTTGACCCTGTGTATGGTTCCTGTTCCATGGTTCCTGGTCTGTTGACCCTGTGTATGGTTTCTGGTGTGTGGTTCCTGGTCTGTTGACCCTGTGTATGGTTCCTGTTCTATGGTTCCTGGTCTGTTGACCCTGCGTATGGTTCCTGTTCTATGGTTCCTGGTCTGTTGACCCTGCGTATGGTTCCTGTTCTATGGTTCCTGGTCTGTTGACCCTGTGTGTAGTTCCTGTCATATGGTTCCTGGTTCTCGGTTGTTCACTCACCTGTTGATGTCTCCGGCTGAACAGAAGAAGGAAGGTGTGAGGTTGAGGTAAGAACTTCAGCTCTTTAAAAAGCGGACTTTCTCGTGGCCACGCCCCCTGAGTGCATATGTGCGTGGGATTGGTTCTCAGCAGAACAAACACGGCTAATGACCCGTTATGATCCGGTTTGCTCCAATCACCAATCCACCACCTGCCGCTGAGCTCAGCACTTTGTTTGGGTCTATCGGAAACAGACGTGTGACGATGTGCGCTCGCCACGTGCACGTTTCAGGTAAATGGGGCAGCAAACACTTCAACGTCCCTGAACACAACCTGCTGATATTTTTCCATGATGTTCTTCAGATCTGCTGCTGTCTGCACTATTCTGCTACTTTGGCTAGTTTGGTCCAACAGAATAGATCAAATTATTCTTGGGTTGGGGTCAATTATAATTACAATTATGGTGTAATTATAACTGTAATTTAAAAATCTGTTGCCGTTGTAATGATAGTTTATTTATTTGTTCATTGGATCCCCCTTAGCTTCCACCGTGGTGGTTGCTAATCTTCCGTGTGTCCATGAAAATAAGATTCTAGTTTACATACTATACTGTAAGAACAGAAACATTAAAGATAGTTAAAAATATACAGAAACGTTACATAAAAAGGCACATCAAGACACATTTTCATTGCACCAACAAATACATTAAAAAATACATGATATATAAAAATATGGCTTTAAAGATCTTTTAAATATGCGTAAAGTTGATGTGTCGTTCAGGTCCATAGGACATTTGTTCCATAAGTTAAAATCTCTAAAAAAAACCCAAAATATTGGTAGAAATATTAATATAGTTGGTATTAGGAAGTTGAGTTTATTGTATAAGTGGATTTGATGGGAGTATTTGATCTTTTCTTGAAATAATCTAAATAATTGGCCAGTTAAAATAATCTTCTTTATACATATTAGTAAATTATAATGTATTTTAGTTTCAATGAGGGGCCATGATAAAGTGAAATTGTAATTGAGGTCAGATAATTTACTTTGTATTTGTAATTCCAATGAAAATTCTATAAACATTGTCAATATTAATTGAATGCAAAACGAGGGAACCATGTTACAGTTCTGTGTACAGTTCTGACATTTATTTATATATATATATATATATATATATATATATATATATATATATATATATATATATATATATATATATACTGACATTAAAAAAAAAGTCTCAGACGCCCACAACATAAATATTATTTCAAACCTAAATAATAGGAAACCTAACAAGGTAACTAATAGATAAGAAATAAATGATAGATACTAGTTTTTAGTGTATTTTACAGCTGATTTAGGACCTGTTAGCATTAGAGATGCTAACATAAAGCTAACACAAGAGGAAGGTTAACTTTTATTAGGTTATTTATTTCAGGCTCAGTAATTGAGAACATAATTGTACAGGATAAAGAATAATTGTAATTGGAAAAAATGCTGGTCACTGTAATTGTAAGTGAGTTATAGTTGAAAAAGTAATTGTAACTGTAATAAGTACCTGACCCCAACCCTGTTAAATGTACTCTTATATAATGGTAATTAATCTAGAAATGATCCTCTGTTTGACTTTTATGCTGATTCTGGTTTTTTTGCTCGTGTTAATTGAATGTGAATCAATGAAGTTCTAACTTATCAATGGTGACCAATGGTCCACTTTTCTACACTTTTCTTCTTTGGCTACACACACTTTACATGATTGTTTTCTAGTGAAGCACATTTTCACAAACAGTGTAACATTAAGATTTTGCGCTCTACAGCCAGCATGGTGTTGTTATGGTTATTTAAATAAAGCCTCTTAAACAGCCACTTTGTTTGGTGACCGCATTGAAACCAAGAAAACACACAGCAGAGTAAAAAAAAAGACGGTAAATAACAGCAGGACAGGTCGACCCTCCCAGATAATAGAACCTCTAAAGTTAAAGTAAGACAAGGACATAAATCTAGTTTTTGTTCTGCTTTATTCTAGTTATTTTTTTTACTTTGAAATGATCTCATTTACTTGTAAGTCAACATATGATCATTCAAAAATGTCTATATCTATTATTCAGATATGAATTTAACATTTTTTTGTTTATAATGATTTGTTTTTATCAAAGGGACGATGATGAAAAGGATGTACGTTCTTTTTTTTCTATTTTGAAACAAGGTTTTCTTACACTTTAGGCCTGATTTACTATTGTATAAAATAAAAGAGTGGTAAACTAGGTACACATGCTGTGGAACATGCTTAGTCATAACATATTAAAAGTATGGAGTAGTCTTTTAGTCAGATTCAGACAGCAAACAAGTTTTTACAAAACCCTGTAGAACAAGTGAAATATTAAGGCTGCGTCCGAATAGTCCTTCCTATCTCCTTTCCTATCCACTTTTCCTGAACCCCCGGACATATTTAAGTGTTGGCCATAATAAGGACTGTTCCATTTCTCTAAAAGCTAAGGAAAAGAGGCTCAATGCTTCCTTTATAACCTCCTTTAGCCTAGGAAACACTGACGCATCCTTTACCAAAGGAGACCACATAATGCTGACCCACAATTCCTTGCGGCGAGGACATTTAAAGGTTCACAGAAACACAAAGACTGAAAAGGGACACAGATCGTGTAAGTTACCAATGCAACAACTTTTAATAATCTAAAACCCATATTTTATGATATGTAAGACAAATTATCAGATTATAACTGACATAAAACACTCTGTCGATTAAGAAAAAGGGATCAGAGACATTTTTAGCCACATTTTGTTTTATTCAACATATTTCATTGACCTAGGACGCTATTACGTCACCTAGTGGAAGTGCGTCTGATTGCTAAAACAACGTGATGGCCTTTCCCTAACTCCTTTAGGAAGTCTCCTAACACCTGGATGAGGTCACAGGATTAAGGAAAAGTGGACAGGAAAGGAGATAGGAGGGAATATTCAAACGCAGGCAAAGACTATTGGATCCCAGGGAATCGGCTCCAACTGGCAAATACCAGCAAGGACCTGGAACTTTCTAAACAAACAAGATGGCATCCCTATTGATTCAAACAATAAGACTGCTGACACTTAGAAGAAACTTAGTGTGGTTTGCAAATAGAAAATGTCATTCAGATCAGATCAAATGTCATGTTTTTTACTTATACTATGGGCGACTGTGGCTCAGGAGGAAGATGCGTCACTTCTAATTGAGAGGTTGTGAGTTAGTTTCTAAGGCTATACATGTCAAAGTCTGCTTGAACAAGACCCTGAACTCTAAGTAGGTCCCAGTGGTCGACTAATGCCTCGTATTCTCAATCTGTCCCATCCCAAATACATCATTTTTATAATTAAAAACATGTTTCTACGTACGTTTAAAACATGCTGTATTTTTTTTTTTTTTTTTTTTTTTTGATGGGTATGTTTCTTATTTGCAAGATAAAATTAGTTTGTTGGGCAGGAGGACAACATTTTGGGTGTGTTTTTTGAATTTCTGGCATGATTTGAACTCCATCTCCACCTTCCATTTGTTCAAATCCTGTGTAGAAGGAATGAGACGCCCAGTATTCTTCAAATGAACCTCATTTTCTGAATGACTTCTTTATTAATTCATCTTCCTTCTAAACAATAATTCACTCAATACTCACCTTTACACTCATTTTACCTCAGGGGCCACATACCGTCCAATTTAATCCTTATTGGGCCAAACAAGTAAAATAATGATTGATAAATTAACAGTTCTCTAAATGTACAGTATGTCTTTGTTTTAGTGAATAGAAGTATTGATACATTATTAAGATGTTAACATTTACTGAAGTATTATTTTATAACACATATTATTAAAAACAACAACAATATTTTCATAAAATAACTACAATTTCATCAAACCACCATCAACCAACAAACCAGAGTATTTTTTTTTTAATTTTATTTAATTTGTTAACCAGGATTAACAACAGAATCATTGTGTTGAACCTCTACTTTCACTGTAGTAGTGGGGTTCCTGTGGTCAAATATGAAACATGTTGTAAAATAACATATTGTACATCTGTCTGCTATATTCTGCTCCCTGGTGGTCAAATAAACACATTGCAGTTAATTTTATTACTTTCTCATATTTGGTGAATTGTCCTGGTGTGCCAGTTTTGGCCCCCGATCCACATGTTTGACACCCCTGTATCAGATGCTCATGAGGCTAAAGTGTTTCTGACATACTACAGGTTTGGTCAGGTAGTGATAAACTAGTGATAAACTAAAGACTATGATTCAGACCAGGAACCTCCAGAATACAGATTCCAGAGATCAGGGACCCCCACTGTAGCTGAAGGTGGTTGAACACAGACATGAACATTGAACAACAGTCATGTGGAGACAGGACCATCTATAAGGAGGAATAAAGGGGAGAGATTTTTGGGGTCCATCCATAAAGTCAGTAAAATGATGGTCCATTGTTCTATGAATCTGTGATAACCACATTTATTTATTCATCTGAATAATATCCACTGTTAATGTGAACAAAAAATGTTGGAAAAGGTGGTGAAATGGGATTTTAACAGAGTCAAATATTGGCTTTAAAGTGGAAGAAATGGAATGCACCATATAAGCATGAAATATGGTAAAAAAAAAAAAAAAAAAAAAGGTTAAAAGTGACAATAATGATTAGGTGGAAAAGAGGTGGAAAGGGTTTAAAGTGTTGAAAATGTCTTGACAGTGGGAAAATGTGTATGAAAGGCATTGAAATGTAATGGAGAAGTGTCAGAAATGGGAGTAATGTAGCAAAAATGTATTAAAAGGAGCAAAATGTGGCAAGAAAAAGTGATGAAAATGGGTTAAAATATGAAAAGTTTGGTGTAGTTACAAAAAAAAATGGTAAAAGTAAGAAACAATGGGCTTAAATTGTTTTTTAAAAAAAGCATCTGATGACCCCCTCTCGCAACCCCAAATGTCATCCTGACCTGAAGGTTGAGAATCACTGATTCAGCCTATTCCTCCATTTTGTTTGGTCAGTTTTTGTTTCAATACCATGAATGATGAGTTTGGACATAAATGGCAGCATCCGTCTGTCGTGAACGAGCAGGTTTTATTCTATTCCTGTCTGCTCTACAAGGACTTTTATAGAAAATAATTTCAGTAAACCTCTCGTATTGTACGTAATCTTTAATATTTAAGTACCCTTTAACAATAAGCCTAAAATCTGTTAAAATGATAGATCTAGAGCAGTTCATTAAGTCTCCTCAGCCAATCATCTCCAACAACAGTTTCCAGTAGATCCATTAACCAGTGTAAGTGTGTGTGAACAGCGTAGTCAGCAAATGTCTAATGGTGGTGATGGTCCTCTGTGCATATTGACTCAGCATGAGGTGTGTGTGTGTGTGTGTGTGTGTGTGTGTGTGTGTGTGTGTGTGTGTGTGTGTGTGTGTGTGTGTGTGTGTGATGATAATCTGGTACTTTATTAAAGCCAGATTCCTCTCTCCTGCAGTCTGCTCCCATTGGTTGGATGTACAGTCGTCACTGTGTCTCACTCATGTACTTATTAATGTATTAATGTATCTTTAAATATACTTTCATTAAAGGGATCCTCCACTGTTTTTACAAATGTGGCATAAAAACTTTTTTATTGTGCTTATTAGAAGATCTAAGCCTAACAAAACATTATTATGCACCATATTCATTTTATTAGCTTTTAAAAATGAGACTAACAGTTTTAGAGCCTGTGTCTTGAAATCATGTGACTGATGATGTCACACGGCCCCACTGCCTGTAAACATCTCATGGTTTTTTATTAGAGTGAAGTATTCAGGCTGATTTTTACATCATTTAGCAGCTTTTTCAGTCAAAATGACAACTTGTGCGACTTTCCCACCCAGAAAATGTGGTTAAAAGGACATTTTGCCACAAAGTCAATATTTAATCGAAAAGTGAAAGGTGAAAAGCTGTCTTTTTCTGGGCAAAGTACTATTCACTCAATATGAATTTAGTTAGTTGATTATTTATTTAAAAGTGTTATATCTTACCTTCCCAAAATGTAATAGTTTATTGTGGGAATCTTTGAAGTAAACTTGTACATGAATCAGATTTGTATTTTTTGGTTTATGTTTGTGGGCTGTTTTGTTTAAAGTTGTTCCCATACCTTTTCTTATTTTATTTTATTTATTTTTGGCTAATTTGGTCCAAATTACAATTACAAAATAACTGAAAAAATGTGGACCTAGTTGGACAATTTCTATAAGTTGGACAATCCAATGCGGAATTTCAACGACAATAATGGGGCTAAATTTGGACTAATTTTGACCGACCAAAAAACACCTTAATTTCAACAACTATATTTGGGCTGAATCGAGGCTAAGACGAACCGACCAGATTTAGCCCAAAAACAGAACATCTAAATGATGTTGGGTGTTTGGTGGGTTGGGTTGCTCTAAATAACCAGGAAAAGTTAAAGATGTTGATGTAAACCTCTTTTGTTTACCGAAAGAGGATAAAAACAGTTGTGTGAAAATCTGTGACTGCAGGGGGCGACAGTAGACAATGAAGCAGAGAAGAAGAGCTCCATGATTACGCTCTATTGTCAGCCATCATTCGTGCGCTGTTTAAGGGAAAAGAAAGGTGAAAAGATTTTGAAAATAATGTAATTTTAGTTAGTGTCACAGAAAAACGGTTCCACTCCGTTACCCTAATGCACATGTGTCAAACTCAAGGCCTGGGGGCCAAATCTGGCCCTTTGGAGCATTCAATTCGGCCTGCAGGAGAAAGTAAAAATGAATCATTGTGTAAATGAACAACATCTGCAGGTGCTCACAGTTTTCCCGGTGCTTGTATCACACGATTGCAGTCATTTTTAAAGGTAAACTGTTGAAAAAACTCAATATTCCTACAAAATTCCTAAATCTTCGTCAAATTATTACATCATATTTCCCTCAATTAAATGTAATAGGAAATGAAAAGTGAAACTCTATGACCCACGTGGAATTAAACTCCTCCGTATTTGACCCCTGAACTAAAAAGATTTTGAAGCCCCTGAGAAAAATGAGTCTGCACCCATTGGTTGGATGTCAATCATCATTTTAAACATACGTTGTTTAATGATGAGTCTTTTGCAGTAAAACAAAACAAATCGAGGAGTTTGGACTCATTCAAGTTGTTTATTCCTGACATCATTGCTGGTTTTTGTGCCAAAGTTTTCAATAAAACAATCAACTTGTTTTGGCTTAAACACAGCGCAACGTAAGCCAATCAGAAGGCCGCAGGAGGGTTGCGTTCAGGGCTCGTTGTTTACAATACATTCAGGGGTTTCTTCAACATGCTAACTAATATAACTACCTAGCATCAGTCTGCACTGGTCACCGTGGCAACAGTCGCTACAACTGAACCTAAACAGGAAGCTTTTTACCGTTCTATTCTACCTCAGATGATCAACTGGTTTCATCGGTTGCTGTTACGTATCTTTACTGGTGGAGGTCAGAGTTCATTCGGCCCTTTGGTTTTGTGTTGCTGGTGACGTCTGATTGGACGACCAGGAGCTGGGCTCTGCTGGCCCCGCCCCCTCACTACGAGCCGGTGCCTTGTTTGTTTCGAAAGGTTTCGAAGAAAGCCAGCATGCCTTTCCTCACGCCACCGCCCGCCTTCGTGGCTCGGCCAATCGTGGAGCTTCTGTCGTGGTGGTAAAGAGACATCAGCGGAGCGAAGGCCGCGCCGTCCATGGAGTTTGACCTTTTCACATTCAATGGCGTCTCGTGGAGCGATTTGGATCTCGGAGGTGGCGTTTGAGCCACCAGACACTTCTGGTATTGCACCTGAGAGTCGAACAACAGGAAGTGACGGGACAACAAAATCATATTAGATCACATGAAAAAAATAATAACATGAAATAATGTGACAAGACAAAAACAAAAAACTGTTTATAGGCAAAATTTTCATTAGGGACAAATGCAGAAATCATTTTCCTGGCCCGATACTTTTTAACTATAAGGATCTGACTTTAATGCGTTAATTGTGATTAATAAATTACAGAAAAATAACTCACTAAAAGAAAATAACGCAGTTTTTTCATTCATCAGCTTCATCAGTTGCTCTGTTTATTTCATGCCACAGATATTCTAACTATTTTACACTGTTCAGTTTACACTTCTCTAGAATGTTCTGAACTAAGTTCTGTTTTTTTTTTTTTTTTTTTTTAATTTTAATACAAAAACACATTTGTTTTAGAAAAGCGTGAATATAGGTTACTTACATTTAAGTTTGTGCTTTGAGAACAATGCAATCACAATATTCTTTATTCATATTACACATTATGTTAGCACTCAGTGATGGAAATAATAAACACTATATTTTGTTGTTTAAGCTCATTTATTGTTTTCATTGATTCAGTCAGACACTAAAATACATTTAAATTAAAAAATGTTGCTTCGTGTGTCAAATATTGTTACATGAGATCATTTATTTAATCAAGTCCCAACACTATTTTTAACAAATCATTTTGAGGATTTTTTTTTTTTTTGCTTTAATAAAGCAGAAAAATCCTAGCTTTCTATTTCTGCTAGTTTTTTTATATGTCACAACTTTGGGTCCGACCATTGCAAGAGGAATTTTGCAAATGTATTTTCATGCTACCAAAGCATACATGCCTTTTTATTGTCCAGTATCACCATAAGTTGGATGCACCAAAACTTTAAAGTTATTCCACAATAAAGATTTTTGAAAAAAAAAGTCATTTTATTTAGTTTCACAGAAAACCGGTTCCACTCCGTTACCCTAATGAGTCAGTGTCTCCCTCTTTGAAATAAAAGATAAACTGAGAATTTGGGCTCTGGTAAAAAAACTCTGTTATCATCAACCGTATCCGTGGAAACCTGAGAACAACTTTTTGGCAATGAAGGACATACTGTAGGTATCAGAACAGGAACCACTGAGTTTTACCAGTGTGTGATGGCTGTGACCAGCTTTCATGTTGTCCACTCCACTGCATTACCTTTTTCATCATGTTAAACAAACATTAGGAAGACTTCAGCACTGCTGCTATGCTATGCTAACATGTCATTGCACAAATGGCCCACACAGTTCGCTATCAGAAAATTCTGAAATTTTTACCATGTGTTAACGTGATTATTCAATAGACACACTGTCAATTTTTAGTTTTATCTGATAAATACTTTTTGAGATATGGATAATTTAGTGAGGGGGGGGGTATGTGTCGATTTTCGTGCGTCCTTATTTTTGTTCCATTTTCAGCTTCTAATATCTCAGGAACTACATCACATATTAAACTGAAATGTGATATAATAATACAGCTACACCTACTCTCTTGGAATATATAAAATGTTTTGCTATACATCCAATCTGGTGGACATGCCAGCTCCTCAAAATTGGAAAAAAGTGATTGTGTTTGGGTCTGGAACATGTTTGGTTCTTCAGTAAACAACTTAGCATATGTCTCAGCTCCCTGTAATGTGATCAGCTTAGAGCTATAAACATAGACTGTTCACATCACTAATGATTAGTCACATTTATACATTGGTTCTTTGGTGACAATCTGCTAAAATGTCAGGTTTGGTTTTGTTGTGTAGACCTTGGGGTCCTCTTTAAGTTATTCTGTGTCTTTGTTTATTCTGTTTGAGTCTGGCCTCCTGTGTTTGTCTCTTGTCTGTGTTTCAGGTGTTCCTGCTTGTGGCTCCACCCCCCAGTGATGTCTGTGTGCTTGGTTGGTGACTGATGAGCTCCCTCATGTTTCCACCCAGGTGTGGCCCATTCCCAATCAGGCCTCCTCCACTATTTAGCTGAGTGCTTGGACACAGTGTGTTTGCTGGATCATTGGTAATGTCTTGCGTCATTGTCGACCCTCTTCATGCCCTGCTGTGTTTTGTTCCCTGGTTTCTTCGTGCTGTTTTTTTGGATTTTAGTTTTGTTGGAATAAACATGATTGGTTCTGGGAACGCTATGCCTGCATTCTGCCTCCATCTCTTGAGGCATTTGGGCCCACACCACACTGTGACATAAAATCAATTTTTACTATTTTCATTGACCCATAACTGCATGTGGGAATGTAAGAAAAAATCTGATCTGTTTTAATTTATAATATAAAGGCTACAGTTTCTTGGGATATAAAACAAATTTTTTAAAGCAATTTTTTCATTTTTATTGGGTTATTTCATCACTCACAAATATTGAAAATCCTTTACATGAGGTCAAACCCCAAGAAACCTTTTTCTAATTTTGAGGGGCTGGCATGTCTACCAGATAGGATATATATATATATATATATATTGAGAGAGTAGGTGGAGCTGTATTACTCAGAATTCTTTAAGACCAAAATGACATGGAATGATCCATGATCTACTGCAACCTTTCATTTCCATGATTTTCAACGTCCCAAATGTAGTTTTAATGAAAATGTTGCCCTGATGCAGAAAATAAATATGTTGATTGGTGGCCCCTCACCATGCACGCCGCCTGCACAGCCTCAGACACAACCCCGGCGTCCGGCTCACACCAGAACACGTGACACTCGAAACGCTGCGAGCTGCCGTCAGCAATCACAGCGAAGGTGTGGCTGTCCTGGCCGACGCCCAGGAAGGTGAGGAATCGAACCTGACACTCCCACATAGGTTCATCGGCGTCCTACGGAGACGTAGCAGGAAGATGAAACTCTCACACTCAGCTCCAGGCCACGCCCCCTCACGGGTCACCCACCTCCCTCCACAGCGACAGCGTGCTGTCACTGATGTGCATGAAGGCCGGGTCCCAGTCCTCGGTGTCTGTGGCGGTCATGATGCTCTCAATGGCTCGGTTCAGGACCTCCATACCTGCAGAGAGCCAATCAGAGCGCAGACACTCACACAGGGGGAGGGGCTAAGCTCAGCTCATTGGCTGAACAGAACAATGTGTTGAGGTGTTTCTCACCCATGGCTCTGGACACCGGCAAGTTCCCAACATACCGAACTACAAACTTCTGAACCTTTTGCTGCACCGCCTCCAGAAAGAGCACTGAGCCAATCAGAGAGGAGCAAGAGTTCAGTCAGGAAACAGTGAGAGCCAATCAGAGAGCACGGAGTAGCCAGTGAAGTCTGACCTTGTCTGGGTAGATGTTCAGGTGAAAAGTTCTCCATGGTTATTGAACGGGACAGTTTCTTCTCTGACATCATCTGGAAATAAACAACTTCCTGATTAACACACACACACACACACACACACACACACACACACACTACTGATCACATGCTGACTTTAAACACATCAGGGGGTATTTCAGAAAGCGGGTTATGTCTCCGGTTGTATAAAGCGAGGTAAGTATTTGTGTATGTCACCATGGTAACATTTGTGAACCCTAACCCTGGGTTTTTACCTGGCTCCGCCCACCTGAACACCAGTCATTTCATTCCAAATACGATCGATGTTGAGGTTAGAGAGATGCTAGAGATGCTCTACGCCACGAGACATGTTTCCATCCAAGACTGGATATTCTTTCTTTTCCTGAGGAATACTCTACCGCTTCTTAAGGAACACTTTAATTTACCTTAACACTTTTCTCTGACCTCACCTTAGTAACATCACACACCACAGACGTGTGCTCACATTGTTACAAATGTTGGGTGCAGTTCTACATTTCTTTGCAAACGGTGTTTTTTCTTTTCAACATTATGGATGCAGAGCATTTAGGGAATAGTCCCTCCTACCTCCTACCTCCTTTCCTATCCACTTTTCCTTAACCCAGTGAATGACATCACAGGTTAAGGAAAGGTGTTAGGAGACTCCATAAAGGAGTTAGGGAAACGCTTTGTTTTGACAATCAGAGGCACTTTCACTAGGTGACGTAATATGTGACTTAGTTAGTGACGTCTGCTGTGGTGAAAAAAACTACTAATTTCCAAAAATGGACTAAAATCACATTTCTAACACTTTCCCCTGTGCCCATAACAACTGATATAATCTCAAATATCACAAGGTTTGAATGTATATCAAAGGAAAAGAGGTTACCAGGCTACGAGGAAGAAAAGTGAACCTAAAAAAACGTCACATTGAGAATGGTTGTTCACACTTACCTTCCACTCACTAATCAACATTAATCCAAAATAAGTAAGATTTTATGAAATTGTTACATTTATGCAAGATATAGGCCTACATAAAGTTGTAGACATACGCATGTACAACCGCTCAAAGCATTCCTAGGTGAATGAAATATGGTAAATAAAACATAATGTGGCTAAAAATGTCTCTGATCCCTTTTTCTTTAACTACAGTGTCTGTTTTATGTCAGTTATAATCTGATAATATGACTTACATATCATAAGATATGGATTTTAGGTTATTTAAAGTTGTTCATATTATTGCATTGGTAACTTACATGATCTGCGTCCTTTTTCAGTCTTTGTGAGTTTCCGTGAACACTCTACTGAGCGGGTCCCTTTAAATGTCCCCGCAATGAATTGTGGGTCAGTATTATGTGGTCTCCTTTGGTAAAGGATGCATCAGTGTTTCCTAGGTTAAAGGAGGTAAAAAAGGAAGCTTTGAGCCTCCTTTCCTTAGCTTTTAGAGAATTAGAACACTCTTCATCATGGCCAACACTTAAATACTTCTGGGGGTTTAGGAAAAGTGGATAGGAAAGAAGATAGGAAGGACTATTCAGAAGCATGGGTTTGTTAACTCAGAGTTCATTGATAAACTCAGAGTTTGTTGAACCTCCTTTCTGAAACACCCTCCAGGACTCAAGGTCTCACCTTGGCACAGGTGTCGTGCAGAGCCGCAGCAATGGTTTTAGCAGGAGCGTCACAACCAAACACGTGACACTTAAAAACGGAGGCGTCAGCGGCGATAAACGCAAAGAACCTGAAACACACAAACACACACATAGATACACAACAAAAAATACACACACAGACAAGCAGAGGTTAGCAGGGGGTCCAGGTGAGAGCATATGAAAGTGGGAGTGGTTTGTTTACCTGTCTCTAAGCATGCAAAGCATAGGGGGAGGCGGAGCACAGAAATAGTGACATCGTCAGTGGGAGGAGCACAGACACAGTGACATCATCGCTCATCGTCTGAATGCTGATTGGCTCACCTGCCATTGTTACAGCCCACGCCCCACACACGGATGTTGATGATTGGCTGACGGTAAAGGAGGGTGTGGTCTAAAGGGTCCAATAGGGACAGAGTGTCTTTCTTTAACATCAGCATCATCTCCTGACCCTGAAGAAAGGAATATAGAAACCAGTTTAAACCTGGTTTAGATGATCCTGATTTATTTTAACCTGGTTTAGATGATCCTGATTTATTTGAGCTTAGTTTATATTAATGTAATTCATTTGAAACTGGTTTATATGAACCTGATTTATTTAAACCCGGTTTACATGAACCTGATTTATTTGAACCTGGTTTGTATGAAACTGATTGAACTTAGTTTAAATGAACCCGATTAATTTGAACTTGGTTTATTTAAATATGGTTTATCTGAAACTGGTTTACATGAAACTGATTTATTTGAACTTGATTTATTTGAAACTGGTTTACATGAACCTGATGTCAACTTGATTTTAAAGCACCTCTGTGGAAGAGAAGAAGGGCTTCTTTGAAGCCAGAGTTGTGGTTTCTTTGAACCCAGACATGTGTCTCACCTGAGCCCAGGTTCTGTCTGTCTGCTCAGGGCTTTTGCAGTGAGATAACTGCTGAATGACTTGGTTGACAGCGAGACTGCTGCGACCAGGAGAAAGATCCTCCTCATCCACCTGCAGCCAGCCCAGAGAGTGCACGGTGAACATCTGTGAAAAAGAACATCAAACAAGGTTACAGACACTTTTCTATTATTGCTCTGTGTGTATTTGTGTGTGTGTCACTAAACCCTTCTCCATTTTTCAGAAGTCGTGTTATGTTTTTTTTGTGATGATGAGCTCAGATTTTGTTGTCTTGTTTTTGAATGAGCAGAAATTTTCTCTGCTTTTCTCATAAATCACTGTGTGTCGATAGATGTGTGTTGAATAGATAGATAACTGCTGACCATCACACGCTGAAATGAAATATTGCAGAAATAAATGCAAAATTATTTAAAGTTCCTTAGACTACAATTTCACTCAGTAAATGTCTAAGAACTTAGATTAGACAAAATTACTAACTTTCTTAAAGTATATTGATCTGGATCCCCTCCAAACATAATGGAATCTTCCATGGTGTAAGGACTATCTTAGGTTAAAATTTTAGCAAAACCTCATCAATCCTTAAGGTCAAACGAATAAACAGATAAATAAATAAACGCTGGTGAAATTATTACCTCTTTGGCAGAGGTAATAACGCTGTAACACACATACAGTAACTGTTACCCTTTAGTTCACAGAGTAATGCATTTAGAGCACATGTGTCAAACTCAAGGCCCGGGTGCCAAATCAGGCCGTTTAGAGCATCCAATTTGTCCCACAGGAGAAAGTAAAAATAACAGAGAAAACATTAATTATTGTGTAAATTACCAAATAATTCAGTTGTAGATATCTCAAATTCACCAGCTCCACAATACTCTTAATACTCTTTGTTTATATCACATGAATACATTTTTAATTGCAAATTGAAGAAATAACTCGAAATTTTTCCACAAATCTTGCAATTTCTCACAAAGGTTTCTCACACAAAATGTGAGTGAATTAAACTGATGTTGAAAATTAGGGTAAAATAATGTTAAAGTTGTTCTTTTTTCCCTACTTGAGATCAAACTGGTCTGTATTTGGCCCCTGAACTAAAATGAGTTTGACACCCCTGCATTACAGCATTAATTACCAACCACAGTCTAAACACTGCTGGTATCCAGTGATGTGGTGGGAGTCAGAGGAAAGCTCATTGTAACTTATTTAGTAAATAATTTATTTTAATTTAGTGTTGTCATTTCTTCCGTTGTGTTTTATGTTGTTTGTATTGTGAGTGTACCTTGGTGTCCGGCTCGTGCGTGTTCACTTCCTCATGGGTCCAGTGTGATCTGATGAAACAGGATGCTGATCAGATCAGAACGTGTGTGTGCGTGTGTGTGTGTGTGTGTGTGTGTGTGTGTGTGTGTGACCTGTTCTCAGGTGACGCCTGTGCTGGACCGCTCGCTGAACTGGACTCGTTCTGCTGACACACATAGAGGAGGACCTGGATAAACGTGGACTCACAGGACAAGTAGACCAGTAGTCCAGGGGACCAGTGGACTAGTAGACCAGTAGACCAGTAGACCAGTAGACCAGTGGACTAGTAGACCAGTAGACCAGTAGACCAGTAGACCAGTAGACCAGTAGACCAGTGGACTAGTAGACCAGTAGACCAGTAGACCAGTGGACTAGTAGACTAGTAGACTAGTAGACCAGTGGACTAGTAGACTAGTAGACCAGTGGACTAGTAGACCAGTAGACCAGTGGACTAGTAGACCAGTAGACCAGTAGACCAGTGGACCAGTGGACTAGTAGACTAGTAGACTAGTAGACCAGTGGACTAGTAGACCAGTAGACCAGTGGACTAGTAGACCAGTGGACTAGTGGACCAGTAGACCAGTAGACCAGTGGACCAGTAGACCAGTGGACTAGTAGACTAGTAGACCAGTGGACTAGTAGACTAGTAGACCAGTAGACCAGTAGACCAGTAGACTAGTAGACCAGTAGACCAGTGGACCAGTAGACCAGTGGACTAGTAGACCAGTAGACCAGTAGACCAGTGGACTAGTAGACCAGTGGACTAGTAGACCAGTAGACCAGTGGACCAGTAGACCAGTGGACTAGTAGACCAGTAGACCAGTAGACCAGTGGACTAGTAGACCAGTAGACCAGTAGACCAGTAGACCAGTAGACTAGTAGACCAGTAGACCAGTGGACTAGTGGACCAGTAGACCAGAGGACCAATGGACCAGTAGACCAGTAGACTAGTGGACCAGTAGACCAGTGGACCAGAGGACCAGTAGACCGGTGGACCAGTGGATCAGTAGACCGGTGGACTAGTGGACCAGTAGACTAATGGACCAGTGGACCAGTAGACCAGTGGACGTGTCTCCTACCTGGCTGTGCTGAGGCTGTATGCTCCGTGAGAGGCGTGGGTGGTGCCACTGGGTGGAGCCACTGGGAACGTGCCAATAATAAGTCCCTGAGGAGTCCTGGATGATTCTCCAGCCCGAGGGCAGGTCTGGGTCCAGCTGCAGGTTCTGGTCGGTCCAGATGTTGTCTGACACACAGAAACAGTGGAAGCACAATGTCATCATGTGGGACTTCAGCTGTCCAATCAGCTGCCAGGGATCTTTTTAATGGTTAGGGTTACTTTCACATGGGGAGCAGTTAGGGGTTTTATTTATTTATCTGAATAATATTCACTGTTATCCAGGAACGTTTAGTATTATTTATGCCAGTGTTTCACAAATGGGGGTACGTGTAACGGAAAATTAAGAAACAAAAACATTAAAAATATGAGGTTTTGAGGAGTGTATTTTTAGTTTAAAATGTTAATTTCAAGAGATTCAAACAATAATTGCAGATTTTATACAGATGAACGGTTTAACTCTAAATTTGCTACAAGTGGGTGTTTATCAATTATACACATAAATAGTAGTTTATACACAAACCACCAAAATATCAAAGAATATAATACTCAGTTTTAATAATCCATTTAATGTGATTGCCATGTCAGAAACTTGGCTAGACTCTGAGAAAGGAATGAATTTTGAGTTAAAAAGGTATGAAATGAACCAAAACAACAGGAGGAATAAACAAGTAACACATTAATAAACAGTAAAACATTAATAGATCATATATTTACCAACAATATTAAAAACAACTTAGTGAGTGGACTGTTATTGAGTGATATAAGTGATCACAATGTACAGTATGACCCAGACTGTAGACAGAAAAATAAAGAAAAGATAACTAGATTCAAGAGGGTGAGAACCAAACGCACCATAAATGCGTTCAGAGAATAACTTTTATCAAAAGATTGGAAGGAAGTGTATGAATATGATAACATCGACCAAGTGTATGAGACATTGATAAATATATTTACAGCTCTTTATGACAAACACTGTCCCATGCAACAATACAAAACTAAAGCAGTATATAATGAAAGGCCTTGGATCACAAAAGGATTATTAAATGCATGCAGGAAAAACAACAACTGATATAGAAATTTTATAAAAATGAAAACAACAGAATCAGAAAGAAAAAAAAAATAAAATATATATATATATATATATACTGTATATATATATATATATATATATAGCTCCCAGGCCTCTGGTAGAGGAGAAGGAAGAAGGTGGAGGAAAAACAAAAGGCGACCGCCCGCGGAGGGTGAGGAAGAGTTTTATATATATATATATAAATCATTAAGAACAAATTAACTAATATTATGAGAAAATGTAAAAAGGATTATTATGATAAACTAGAATCTAGAAAACAACACAAATAATATGAGGGAAACATGGAGAATATTATCTAGTATAACAAGAAATAAATCAGAAAAAACTCATTATCCAGATGTTTTTCATGATGCTAACAAAAAAATTGAGGATATACAACTGGTGCAGATGATATCAATGATTTCTTCATAAATACTGAGCCTAAATTAGCAGAACAAATAAAAACTCCTCAGTCAAGAGGAAGGAAGACAACACAGGAAACGCAATGTTCTTAAAACAAGTAGACAAAAAAGAAATAATAGATATTGTTACAAATTGTAAGAATAAGACATCAAAGGACTGGAACAATCTTGATATGACCCTGGTAAAAAAAACATTGAGGATGGCATCATTGATCCGCTCACGTATGTTCTTAATTCGTCTTTTAAAACTGGTACATTTCCAAATAAAATGAATGTTACAAAAGTTCTTCCTCTGTACAAGGCTGGAGACAAGCACCAGTTTACCAGTTACAGGCCAGTTTCATTACTTTGTCAATTTACAATTTTTTAGAAAAGCTCTTTGTTTCAAGGCTGGACAGTTTTCAAGAGAAACAGAAATTACTTATGGATGGTCAGTATTAGGGGTGTGTATTGTTTGGCATCTGGCGATACGATTCATATCCCGATACATAGTGTAGGTCACGATACAATATATCCCAATATTAAAGTATAAAGAGAATATTGTGAATTTTTATATATATATATATATATATATATATATATATATATATATATATATATATATATGACTTACGAAACAACTGATCTGTAAATTTGTACACCTTCATGAGAACATTATGTATAAAATATATTTTATTGGCATATTTTACACTCAAAATATTGGCTTCAAATGTCATGTGCCAAAAACTTAAAATAAAAAAATAACTTACAATCTGCCTGTGGCTTTTAAAGCAACTTAGACTTTAGTGCAACATAACTCAGGTATATGTCTAGAACAAGAAATAAATGCAGAAAGTGAGTACTTTCTTTTTAGATTTGATTGATAAAACACAAGCTGGTCAACATGCCCATGTTTCAGCACTTCTTTGTGTAGTTACAATGTCTCCTGCAGTGGAAAAGACTTTCCTGGTTAAATAAAGGTGAAAAAAAGGATATGGATGCATTTAGAATCGATCCGAGAATTGCGCAACGTAATATCGCGATATATCGGCGAATCAATTTTTTTTTTCAACACCCCTCGTCAGTATGGTTTTAGGGGAGGTAGATCAACAGCACAAGCTTTAATGGATTTAACAGAAGAGATCATAAGCACTATTGATAATAAGAAGTATGCAATCTGTGTATTCATTGACTTAAAAAAAGCATTGTATACAATAGATCATAAAAAAATGGAACAGTATGTGGTGAGAGGGGTTGTTTTAAAATAGATAAAAAGCAACAGTTTGTACAGTTGGGTGACATCAAATCAACTCTACTCTACTCTAACATTACCTATGGAGTCCCACAGGGTTCAGTGTTGGGTCCAAAACTATTTATCCTATATGTAAATGACATGCAGAGTATCGGAGAAATTAAAACTTGTGGTTTTGCAGATGACACAAATATTTAATCTACCGGTGAAGATTTGCAGCAACTGTTGGATGTGGTCATGGAAGAAGTGAGTAAATTAAAATCATGGTTTGACGAAAACAAACTCTTTCTGAATTTTGACAAAACAAAATTAATGTTATTTGGTAACCGTAATACAAACATAGATGTGAAAATGATAATTAATAATGTAGCTATTGAGAGGGTACATGAATACAAATGTCTTGGAGGTATATTGGACCACAAACTTTGCTGGAACGCCCACGTAGGACACATTGGCTCTAAATTAGTAAGAACTGTTGGAGTGTTGGGTCGAGCCAAATGCTTCCTGAATGAAAAAGCATTCATTGTTTTTATATTGCTCACTTGTTCTGCCATACCTGCTATTGTGTGGAGGTGTGAGGGAACACCTACAAAACTACCATACAGACATTATATGTGAATTACAAAAAAAAGCAAAAAGGATTGTACATAAAGTGGGTCACAGAGACCACAAAGCCAGAAATAAATGATTACCTGATAACTTAAATAAATTGTTCATGGTCAGAGAAGGAGGGTATAAACAGAGGATGATAAAAGCACAATGTGGTAATTATTAAAAATCAGTACTAAGAGTAGAACATGAAAAGCCTTTGCTTCTTCCTACTCCTTTTTAGACAAAATATATTGTATGGGGTGTATGGGAGTTTAGGGATTATTTTTGCATAATTATATATTTTAGTTATGATGGTATTAAATTGTTGTTTGTCCGAAATAAATAAATAAAATAATCATAATAATGACGATGAAAATGTAAATGATCTTGATTAGAAACTGAAAATTGAAGGGTCAGTCTTGGTCCCACACCAGGCGGGCGATGACTAGAAATGATAAAAACTATAGAAATATATTCCATCAGGAGGCACTAAATACTGTTTCATTTAACTTTCAAATCTGTCATTATGCTCTACAGTTGCTTTTTTCATAGAATTCTGAACAAAATGTTTAAATTGGACAAAGGAGGTACCTGGACCAAAAAAGTTTAAGAACCACTGATTTAAGCCATACTGTACAGTCATCTTAAAGATGTAAATCCTTGTTTTAACCTGAAATAAAATGGGGTGCGAGGGGTTTGGGTAATGTCATTTTAAAAGTAGGAACAATTAGTTTAAACTAGCAAATAATGGGCATGACAAATTGTGAATGTGGAAAAAAAAAAAAAAAAAAAAAGCTTGAAATATGGTGAAAAGAGGTTAAAAGTGACAATGATGGGTTAACATGTGTACCATTAGGTGGAAAAGTGGTGGAAAGGATTTATAAGTGCCAAAGATGTCTTGAAAGTGGCAGAAATGTAGCAAAAATGGGCTCAAATTGTTAAAATAAATAAATAAAAATGGTTTCTTGAAGACATATGGTGACCCACTCCCAGTGTCTCACGGCCCCAAATGGGGTCCTGACCCCAAGGTTGAGAACCCGTCATAGAGGACATTTCCTTTAGTCCTGTTGATGGACTGCACTGCAGACCTAAACCACTGCAGAGGTCATCGGTTTAAATCCTGATCCACTCTGAGGAACATGATGTCCACCCTATGACGTCACC
Organism: Gouania willdenowi; assembly: GCF_900634775.1. NCBI lineage: Eukaryota > Metazoa > Chordata > Actinopteri > Blenniiformes > Gobiesocidae > Gouania > Gouania willdenowi. Next base: position 32,252,826 of record NC_041057.1, on the reverse strand, counting down.
AGTGGACATCATGTGATGCCTGATCAGTGAAATTTTACACCCTCTGAATAATTGATCAATCATTGATTATTATGTAAAGTGACCGGAAGCTGCATGCATCGATATGACCCTGTGAGCAAGTGGGCGGGGCTAATGTTAGCCAATGTAAACAGCATGAAAATATAAACAGCCTTTTTCACAGCGCGTGTCTGACCGTCATAGTTAACGATGATGATAGCCAACATGTAGTCCTTTCCCATCATGGCTCCGCCCTCTCACGGACGATGACGTCACAGCCTGTGGGTCCCTCAGTGTGCGGTTAAAGACGTTACAGCGTGTGACACCATCGGGATGATGCTGCTCTCTCCTCTTCTTCACTGTCTGACGGAGGATGCTCTGTGGCTCCACCCCCCCGGATGATGTCATCACCGGCTTCCGTCACACTGTCCAATCACGAAGCTGGAGGAGGTCACATTTTCCTGGGTTTTGATTATAATTTTATTAAATTGGTGTCATTTTGAAGGATATTAAACATTCTATACATAAATGTAGATTTTTGAAAATATCCCCACATTTTAAAGCTATTAAAATGGATCTTAAAAATGTATTAAAGTCATTGAAAATATTACAAAAGCACTATAAGACTGTCTAAAGTTCTAATAAATAACCCCTGCAATTTAATTAATTTATTATTTTATTTGCTGCTTGGATATGTGGATTGGATTTTCATCATTAATGCATGATTGTTTTTCTTTCTTTCTTTCTTTCTTTCTTTCTTTCTTTCTTTCTTTCTTTCTTTCTTTCTTTCTTTCTTTCTTCTTTTATTTATTTCTTTATTTATTTATTTTTTGAAAGATTTACACTTTGCGGTGTTATATGAATGATAAAATACTTGTTTCTCAATAAAGCATTAAAAAAATACAAATTAACAATTATATTAACTTTAAAAAAAAAATAGAAATACTGATGAATACCAATACATAACAATCAAGAACAGAACAGAAAACACAGCAAATCATAAGTCACTCAAACGACAAATATCCAATAATTTTGGAAATCTTAACTGCAGGTTTTGATTGCACAAACTATACAGTTATGAATTAACTATTTGCCAAAGATAATAACTGAGTTGTACAAAAAAGAAGAGAAAATATAATATTTGCAGCTGACACTTTATTTTTTGTCAGTAGCTTCTGTTAAGATTTCATCATCACAAACCAACTTTTTCCATTTTATTTTTTATTTTTTAGAAACCAAAACAGAAACAGAAGACATTCATGACACAAATACAAAACATGACACATATAGAAACTGACAATTACTAAGCATAACAAGACAGCACCAAAACGAAGAATCAGCTATAAAACATCACAAAATGTATTGTTATCAAATGGAGTATGTACCCACTCTAAATCTGCAGTATCATTATAATGTAACACTTTTTCATAATTTTTCTAAAAGAAAAAACAATGACAATAGGATTCACCAAATGAGCACCAAAATAAATGAGATAAAAATAAAAAATGGGAGCAATGAACATTCATTTCTGTTCTTTCACTTGATTCGTTCCTTGTTAAATTAGTATCTTTAGGGACTGAGATTCCAACCAAAAATTAATCCGCCTCTCTTCAGTAAATCTGTATTTAAAACTGTATGTGAACTAAAACAGGTTGTCAAATTTTGGAAAAAAAAATGTGCGTCTTTCCCCTTCAGTTTAGCAGAGGCTTTCTATTGGTTTAACTTTGTACACCTCTCTGTACCACTGTGCTACTGTGTACTGTGCCACTGTGTCCACTGAAAAAATATATTTAACATCTTGCTAGTAGCAGCAGTCTCATTAGAGGGGTTATACCTATTAATGTATTGTCTCCATGTATTGTTAAACTATTTACAGGAATATACATTACAATATTATTCTCACTTAACATTAATAATTGCATTATTAGCAATCATAATAATAATAACGAAAACGGTAATAATAAGTAAACGATTAAAAAATGTAACGGATCAAAAGGATTGAATTTATCCCTTGTTTATTATTATTATTATTATTATTATTATTATTATTATTATTATTATTATTATTATTATTATTATAAATTAATGTATACTCGCGTAGCGCTTTAGCAACACTCCCTCCCAGAAAGTGGCAGTAATGCACGCTTTGTGTTGCTGAAAACCTCTGCCAATGAATACCACAGAAGAAGAGAAGTTAGCCATTAGCTTCTGTTAGCCCTGACCGGAAGAAATGCAGAAATCGTTATAATAACATGGAGGACATGTACATGAAACCCGGTGAGTGAGCAGACACTTTAGAGACTCTTTGAGGAGATCATTAATGTCAGTGACAATTAGCTTTAATGTATAAATAAAGAAGTTAATCATGCTAACAGTTAGCTCTGCTGATAGGAAGTGCCGTGTTTTTACAGAAGTGCCACGTTTGAGCTACTAGCTTTCACTTTATCTACATTTTTTTCCTTTTTTTAAAACACATTACAAACTACATGATCGAAAATGACAACAAAGTAAAGCAGCATGCGGTTTATACACTAAAGACCTCAACTACGTTTTCTTCCTAATAATCTTTATATTTTGCTTGAATATATTTCAGAAATGACAAAAAAAGAATATAATATCCTAATGTCATCATTAGGCTATACCACACAAAGACGGTTAAGTAAACAAAGAAAACAAAAGCATTGTAAACACTATGTTGTATATTCTATGTTTAAATAGGTAATGTTATGATTTATGTTATTTTGAACCATCCTATGTGTACTTTTTTACATTACTGTAATGGCTTAATGTGGATTTGGTTGATTTGAATATTTATTTGCCAGTTTTGCAGTTAACTAAAGGTAAAGGTGCTTTCTTTCTCTGCCTAGAAGTTAATATTATTAATAAACGCTGGTAAAAACAGACATAAAGAAGAAAGGTCACCTCAAGTAATCACTAAATCCTAGCCGATGAAACGGTTGGGATTCATTTTCTATTTATTTATTTTCTATTTATTTTTTTTTTCATAGCAGATCATTATACATATTAAAGCTGAGCAATGTATCGAGATTCAAGATGTATGAAGTTTTTTGGCAATCTAGAAAATCACAATACCGCCTATATCGATATATATTAGGGATGTAATGTTTAATCGTAAGGCAGTTAAAAATTGATTCATAGGTATCACGGTTCATATTGATGCTCTGAAAATTTAATCGCAGTACTTTTTTGTCCAGAAACATAGGCCGCAAAATATTTTTTGGGGGGAAAAAACTAGAAAATACTGTACTATTTTCCTTTAATTTTCATTGTCAAAAGAATCCCTTGATAAACTTTTCAAAACAATGCAATTTCACTAAAAATAAATCTTGAATGAACTAAATAAAGGAATAACAAAAATGAAGAAGCAGCCTATTAATTTAAATTCTGGTTCTATTGTAAACAATGCAAAACTGCATAATAGTTCTTTTCTTTTTAAAAGTGCAACTGAAAATGTATTTTGTGCCTTAACAATTGGACTTTAAAAAAAAAACCAGTCTGCACTATATTTACGTCAGATATTTGTTTGGACCAGCAGAGGGTGCTGGTAACCCAGTGTTAGGTTGGGATGCACCTATTCTGTGCAGTGAAGAAGAGATGCTATGCTAGCAGACAGAGCTAATAGAAAAACGTGACTTTTACAGATATTCACAAAATATTACAGATATTCTTTCGGTGCTAAAGGGGTAAGGAATCATTTATGAACATGTTTAAGAGTAGAAGGTGGCCTCAAAGAAAGTAGTAGCAGATTCCGCCCGCCGCCTTAGCATTTGGACAAGAGAAGGATAAATATATAGCACCCTCTGCTGTTTTAAAAAAGTACTGCGATTCAATTTTCAGAACATCGATATGAACCGTGATACCTCTGAATCGATTTTTAACTGCCTTAGGATTACTCGTTCCATCGCTAGTATCGGGAGTTGAGTGAATCGTTACATCCCTAATATATGTATATATATTATTTTTTTCTAGCTTATATTGTTTTAAAATACTTGTTTTTGGAGTTGTTGCTTTCACTACTTCTCAGAACATTATTAAAAGTACAGCTTGATGATCACTGAGTGCGACCTTCCCCTTTACATACACACTACAGAACTCACTCACACGTGCTGTCCCTTTTTATTTTTGTCTTCTCTTTTGTTGTATTTTATATTTAAAAATCAGTTTGAGACTAAAAACAAGCACACAAAGTGTTATGTCTAGGTTGTTCTACAGCTCATTGGTCAGGGGTCTGTTAGCATGGTAGCAATAAAACATTAGCCTTGTTCCTGCGATTATCAGTTCACCTGAGCTGTGTGTGTTGCCAAGGTAACCAGGAGCGAGGCTGGAACGATCCGCCTCAATTCTCCTACAACCTCCAAAATGCTCGAGGACAACAGAAGGGTCACCTGACCAGGAGAGCAGCTCCGCCCACCAGCTCAGGTAACACATCCACCACGACTGTGAATTTGAAGAGTGGTGTCAAACATGCAGTCCGCAGGCAAAATATGGCCTGTCAGCGGTACAAGTCTGGTCCCACTTTGAGAGTAAAACACACTGCATGTAATCTTTTAGTTCTGTTAGCTGTTCATTAAACATGAAAATGAAAAAAAACACTCATTATTTGATATTTGTTTCCAAAATGAAAAACGGAAAACGCCTTGTTTTTCAAATTCAAGCTCTTTTTCTTCGGTACAGAAAACGGAAAACAAACATCTTTATTTGTTTTCTCCATTACCGATTTGCCAAAGTACGTGACCAGATTTTCCAAAGTGCGTGAAGCATTACACATCCCGCGATATCTTTAGCTCTGCAACACTTAGGAGTCTCTAAATCCTCTGATATGTCCATCAGGAGGTTCTGTGCCCAGCACCAGCTAAAGCGAAAAGGACACGTTTTTGATGCACAGTTGGAAGCAGCGATCTTGTCATGCAGAACTGCCGTTAGCATAGCCATTAGCGTCGGATGACAGTACACTTCCGGGTCACGTACTTTGGCAAATCGGTAATGGAGAAAATGAATAACGGTGTTCATTTTCCATTTTCTGTACCAAAGCAAAAGAGCTTGAAGTTTTCCATTTTTTCATTTTGGTTTTGGAAACAAATGATGAGTGTTTTTTTTTTGAGTTTTTCATGTTTTTGTTACATAATGAAAAACGAATGAACGAATGATGCACAGATTATTTTGACATCTAATTATTTGTATTTATTTATTTTTTTAATGAATATTGATGTTTTATTATTATTATTATTATTATTATTATTATTATTATTATTATTATTATATTATTATTATTATATTATTATTATTACTAGGTCAATGTGCCTAGATTTGAGTTGTACAGCCCACATTAGATCAAATTGAAACACTAAATAAAACTTATAAGGACTAAAAAAATAACTAGAAACCACCAGTGTTAACTAAAAGTCGATTATATATTTTTAATGTGACAATAACTAGACTATAATTGGGGAAAAAAATTACATGTGAACATTGACTAAAACGTGGATGCATTTTAGTTAAAAGACTAGGACTAAAACTAAACAGAAAGGCTGTCAGATTGAACACAGGTAGTCACTCAGCACAAAGACTCCCATATTGTGTTGTTACCTGAATGTTAGCTTCAGGATATTGATCTTAATCATCCCCAGAATCTAATCACTTGTTCCTTATCACATTTCGGATATTTCTGAAATCCGTCCATTAGTTTTTGAGTTTGACTGTTCACAGAGAAATAAATATACACCTGCAAAAACAAAGAAATTATGAATAAAGTTATTGAAAGTAATGACTTTATCAATAAAGTTAATAATGGCTCACTTATGTTCTCTGTAATTGGTCTTTAGGTGTTGCAGCCCCACCAACAATCCCACTCAGCTCCAACCCTCTGGCCCCGCCCCCTTGTTCTTTAGCTCCACCCCCTCGTCTCCAAGGTAAGAAGCAAAACTGCTTCATGATGAAGTGTTGTCATGGCAACAACAGGTCTGATGGTTTCCTCACAGCTGGACCTCCAACAACCACAACACCTCCCGTGCAACCAGGAAGTCAGGAGGAGGAGGGGGGCGGTGACCAAACGCAGTGTGAGCCTGACGTGGAGGTTGTGCTGTCATCGCTGAACCGAGCACTTGCCACCTGCAGACAGTCAGTCAAGGTGAGCAGTAGAGGGCGCCAAAATCGGTATCACATGTTAGACCACCTGATCTTAGTCAGTATCACATGGTAGACCACCTGACCTTAGTCAGTATCACATGGTAGACCACCTAACCTTAGTCAGTATCACATGGTAGACCACCTGACCTTAGTCAGTATCACATGGTAGACCACCTAACCTTAGTCAGTATCACATGGTAGACCACCTGACCTTAGTCAGTATCACATGTTAGACCACCTGACCTTAGTCAGTATCACATGTTAGACCACCTGACCTTAGTCAGTATCACATGTTAGACCACCTGACCTTAGTCAGTATCACATGGTAGACCACCTAACCTTAGTCAGTATCACATGGTAGACCACCTGACCTTAGTCAGTATCACATGGTAGACCACCTAACCTTAGTCAGTATCACATGTTGGACCACCTGACCTTAGTCAGTATCACATGGTAGACCACCTAACCTTAGTCAGTATCACATGGTAGACCACCTGACCTTAGTCAGTATCACATGTTAGACCACCTGACCTTAGTCAGTATCACATGTTAGACCACCTGACCTTAGTCAGTATCACATGTTAGACCACCTGACCTTAGTCAGTATCACATGGTAGACCACCTAACCTTAGTCAGTATCACATGGTAGACCACCTGACCTTAGTCAGTATCACATGGTAGACCACCTAACCTTAGTCAGTATCACATGTTAGACCACCTGACCTTAGTCAGTATCACATGGTAGACCACCTGACCTTAGTCAGTATCACATGGTAGACCACCTAACCTTAGTCAGTATCACATGTTGGACCACCTGACCTTAGTCAGTATCACATGTTAGACCACCTGACCTTAGTCAGTATCACATGGTAGATCACCTGACCTTAGTCAGTATCACATGGTAGACCACCTGACCTTAGTCAGTATCACATGTTGGACCACCTGACCTTAGTCAGTATCACATGGTAGACCACCTAACCTTAGTCAGTATCACATGTTAGACCACCTGACCTTAGTCAGTATCACATGGTAGATCACCTGACCTTAGTCAGTATCACATGGTAGACCACCTGACCTTAGTCAGTATCACATGTTGGACCACCTGACCTTAGTCAGTATCACATGGTAGACCACCTAACCTTAGTCAGTATCACATGTTCTCGTGCAGGATCAGGTGTGCAATGACGTGGAGAAGAGGCTCCTCCTCCTGGACGACAGCTGGAGGGCAGGAAAACTCAGTTTACCTGTGCGAAGACGAATGGAGGCCCTGAGTCTGGGTAACCACTACCCGCTTTGTCTGTCAGCCACCTGTCTGTCAGCCACCTGTCTGTCACTCACCTGTCTGTCACTCACCTGTCTGTCACTCACCTGTCTGTCAGCCACCTGTCTGTCAGCCACCTGTCTGTCACCCACCTGTCTGTCACTCACCTGTCTGTCACTCACCTGTCTGTCAGCCACCTGTCTGTCAGCCACCTGTCTGTCAGCCACCTGTCTGTCATTCACCTGTCTGGCACCCACCTGTCTGTCACCTGTCTGTCTGTCACCCACCTGTCTGTCACCCACCTGTCTGTCAGCCACCTGTCTGTCTGTCACTTGTCTGTCACCCACCTGTCTGTCTGTCACCCACCTGTCTGTCACCCACCTGTCTGTCACTCACCTGTCTGTCACTCACCTGTCTGTCATTCACCTGTCTGTCACCTGTCTGTCTGTCACCCACCTGTCTGTCTGTCACCCACCTGTCTGTCACCCACCTGTCTGTCACCCACCTGTCTGTCAGCCACCTGTCTGTCACCCACCTGACTGTATATTTAAAAAAAATACAATGAAGAAAAATATTTTGAAAATGCAAAGCACCAAACACAGCTGCTCACTTCATCAGAGACTCACAATAAAAAGCACATGTAGCGGTGCCAGTCAGTCTCACACAGAGCGTTTCAGTGTTCATAGCTCACTTTGTTCTTCACGTAGGTTGTCTGATGCTAATGTACCTGATTGGTTGGTGTGAGCGTTTTTAGGGCTCTGATGATTATTAGAGGTTATAAATGAATAGAACCTGAGAATCTTTTTATTTTAATTCAAATTCATTGGTGTTATTTTATTTTAAAAGTAATTGTACATTTTGACAAACCTTTTATTTTATACAGATGCCTTTGTGGAAAAGAAATGAAGTTCAAATTGTAGTAGATTTAATTTCTTCCGTTTTTAAGTTTCTACATGAGATGTTTACTGTATGTAAGGGAACCGTACCAAGATTTATTACCAACAATAAACATGGGGGATGAAAGTAACTACCGTAGTAACTTTTACTTTAAGTAAATTAATTGAGCTACTTTTTACTTGTACTTGAGTATTTTATGTATGACTTACTTGTACTTAAGTGTAATTTCAATCAAGTACCAGTTCTTTGACTTAAGTAGGATATATCAGTGCTCTACATCTCTGTCGTTATGCTACTTGTCTGTATCTCACCTGGGTCATTCCATGTCATTTCAACAGTTTGGATCACTATACCAGGTTTGAAGCTACAAAGAAGCTAACATATGCTTCCATTACGAGAAGCTGTACCTCACAAAGTCAGAATTAGAAATAACACCCCAGAAAAAGAGTAAATGTAGAACATGAGACATTTGTTCATAATAAATATGTTTTCAAAAGTAAATGTATTTCTAATGCAATGGTTACTAATGAAAAACTAATAAACAATAAATGATAATGAGATACAGAGCCAAGCTACAGTGGCCTCATATAAAACTAAAGGATTTACAATTTGTGATGAAATAACCCAAAGTTAGGGTCCAAAACAAAAATGAAGTCGCATAAATAAAAATAGTTTTATATCCCAAGAAAGAGTAACATTTATACTATAAGTTAAAAGAGAGATCAGATTTTTTCTGACGTACATTCCCACATGCAGTTATCTTTCATATTTCCAGAGCGTGTCACCCAAGAACCAATGCATAATGTGACTAATCATCAGTGATGTGAACAGTCTATGTTCATAGCTCTATACTGATCACATTACAGGGATCTGAGGCATAGGCTAAGTTGTTTACTGAAGAACCAAACATGTTCCAGACCCAAATCCTCGACAAACTTTTTCTAATTTTGAGGAGTTGCATGTCCACCAGATATGATGTATAGCAGATATTTTTATATATTCTGAGAGAGTGGGTGGAGTTGTGTTGTTTTACCAAATTTCAGTTTCCTATGTGATGCAACTTTTGAGATCTTGGAAGCTGAAAATGGAAGAAAAAAATATAAGGATGTGCAAAAATCAACACAAACCTACCTCACTAAATTGTCCATATCTCCATAAGTATTCATTTGATCAAACTAAATATGTACAGTGTGTCTATTGAATAATCATGGAACAATTGGTAAAAAAGAGGTTTTTGAGACCTTAGTGCATGGGCCATTTGTTGAAATGTCATGGAATGACCATCCTGTTGTTATGCCACTTGTCTGTATCTCACCTGTCAGTGTCTGTTACCTGTCCCTCACACACCTCTATGTCTCTCAACCCTCTGGCCCTCATCTGTCTCCCTTTTTCACCTGTTTGTCTTCCAGAGTTACGAGCTGGTCACTGGGATTCTGCCAATGAGATCCATCGCTCGCTAATGGTTGATCACGTGACTGAGGTCAGCCAGTGGATGGTCGGAGTAAAACGACTAATTGCAGAGACCCGGAATCTGAATCCAGAACTCCTAGAACAGCTTCAGGACACGTCGGTAACGGACCAGGACTCTGACCTTCTCCAGGGCTAGAACTCCTGAGATCTCAGGAGGTCTTTGATTGCAGATCCTTCAGGAAAGAAGTTTGAGTTCTTTTAAAGTAATTCACTCCATCTGACAGACAGGAGGATGTGGTCTCTGAGACTTCTGTCTTTGTGAAGGTTAGACCTCATCCTTTAGCCTGAATCTGACAGCCTGACTTTCAACCACAGATATTCTGTTTTCAGAAGGTTTGAACTCCATTATCAACTTAATGACTCACTAACCTTTGACCTTGGCTCAGAGAAACGAGTAACTATTGAAGTTATCAGTCTGTTAAAGGTTATGGGTCTAAGAGTTTCTGGAATGTTACAAACCTTTAGAATTTGTTCCTGGACTCACCATGGGGAAGGTTTTTATGAAGGTTTAGAACATCAGAGCAGCTCCTGGTTTTAGTTGAAGATCCAGAAGCGTCTCTAATGTTCAGATTTTTATTCAGGTCCTCGTCAACCTGGCTCTGGTCCTGAGAACCTGACTATATTCGATTATTTTGTTGAATCCACGATTAAAAAGGTTTCAAGAGCAAAAAACAGTGCAAGTCTTCTCATATGTTCTCATCCTACTGTCAGATCAATATCTCTGGGTCTAAGGCAGTGGAAGTCCTATGGGCCGCGATCCTCAAACACACACCTTTAAACATACACACAGACAGGTGGAGAGAGACCACAACCAGACCCTAACCTGTGTCACGACAAATTTGCGGTTGACCTCATTTGGAGACATGATTTATTGCTCGTGTTGAATAATATTGTCCAGTCGAAGCATGATGATTTTATAAAAAAGGATTTATTATAAACTAAATGAAAAAGAGTACAAAAGAAGGTGTCCCATCCTGTTGGGAGTAAAGGCGGCCAGGTACTAAGCAGGATGGTTCAAAAGGTCTTGTGTCTGGCTCAGGATATACATGACTGACCAACAGTTTTCACAGTTTTAAGCTTCATACAGATATGAGAAAAAGTCCCAACCCTGAAAGAAAGGAAAGGAGGGGGTCAGATGCTCCCAACAGTGGAGGTGGAGGATAGGTTGGTGCCACTGTTATCTGTCCTTGATAGTGTGTGTGTGAGTATATCTGCATGTGAGTTTGTGTTTGGCCTTCAGCAGACACAGTGAGTTGCACTGTGGATACAATACGATCTGTACTGTTTAATCTAACATGACTCAGCTGTTCAAAAGTGCAAAGAGTAATGCAGTCATCATGTATTAAAACATGACAAACTGTACACATGAACACACATTTGACGATATGATGATGAATATAATAATTGCCATAACACCTGCCACAGTAACAATAGGTCGTTATCTTTTTGGTTGCACTTGATAAAGTCTTTAAAGTTGAATTTAATTAAGCAGGACTTTAGATTTTTCTGTAATAAATTTGATCTTCCTCTTTGGTAGATGTAATCTAACTTGGTGTTTTGTAAATATTAGATTTATATTAATGTTATTTTATAAACATATACTGTATGTAGCTCTACAGACAGCTAAGCTAACCAGTACAGTAACTGAACAAATTTCAGGTTTCTGTGATGATTCCTCTTAAAGCTAGAGGCTAAAATGTGAGTCCATTAAATCAGATTAAAAATGTCTTTTGATTAAAAATAACAGGTTATAGAATATGGCTTTAGGAGACTTTTTTGTGCGTCTTAGAGGATCCCATAAGTCTGTAAATGTTGGGATGTCTAGTGCAAATGTGCGCTGGGGCTGCTAATTTAAAAAGTTCAAGCGGGAGCTAGAGAGCCAATTTTGAAAAAAATAATTACAAAAATGTTGTGACATTTGAAGTTTTTGTACCCTTAACATACTGTACATGGCAGATTTCGTCACTTGCAAAAATTTCTAACTACTCCAATCCATCTTTTTTGGGGAATGGTGCTCAGCCACAGGAAGTGTGTCCTCATCGTCCTGACAAATGATCATCCACTTGTCCAGAGCATTTTTCAGCACATTTGGGAAGTATGTGTTGAAAACTGTAAACACAATGTATTTTATAGAATGAAAAAAGTGCTTTTCCATCACCACCAGGGGGCAGTAAGACTTGTCGCGTGAATTGTCATGTTATTGCATGCGGAACGCGTTTTCCCTTCTCCTCATGACTTTGGGTTTTCATTAAATGAGTTATTCAAAAAATTCTAGTTTAAAATTGATGAAACTTTAGCACCCCCTGTAGGCCTGACATTGCGGTAAAAACGCACCGTTTTGCAGATGATTTGTCTCCAACTTGTCAAGAATAAAATTGAATATGAAAATTATGACGCTCTAGGAGGAGTTCGCTTTTAAAGATGATGTGGTTTGGCCAAACATTGAGAAAAAGTGCCAAATTGGGTTAGCTAAATTTGAAACTGCAGACTTCCTGTTCAATTTAGGTTATGGGTGTAAATTACATTTTTGCTAGTCACGGTCCACTGCATATACTTACTGAATGCCATTAAGCTAGTTCAAACCACTGAAAAGTTACAAACTCTAGGTGGCGCTAATGAGTCTATAAATTGCATAAAAAAACAACACGTTAAATTAAACTATGGTCGACTAGCGCCTTGCATGGCAGTCCTGTACCACTGGTGTGTGAATGTGAGAGTGAATGGGTGAATGAGCTGATGTGTAAAGCACTTTGAGACTTCTTCAGTGTGGTGATAAAGCGCTATATAAAATCAAGTCCATTTTTATAAATCAAGTCCATTTACTTTGTACTTAGGTAGATTGGGGATAGCGTCGTGACATACCTTAGAAAAATACAGATCTGTTACACTTGGAGGAGCACGTCTACTCCCTCTCTTCACTCTCGTCTTCATAGTGTAGAGCATTGAGATGTTTTTCCCCTGATGTTCTCTCACAAAATTCCAACCAAATTTGGTTGGTACGACCTGGTACCCATTCATGTAAAATCAAACCGTACCATGTTTAGGTACTTAAACGCATCCTTGTGACTCATAGGGAGTGAAAAAAGTAGATTTTTTTTTCATGTAAGACATGAGCACAACTTTGCAATGACATTAGTAGCTGTAGGTTCAGCAAGTTTATGACTCTGCTTTTCAAAATATGATGCAGATTATGCTCGCTGCAATATTTGCGACGCAAAGTGCAACATCAGCGGTGTGAGAACTTCTAATCTGAGGAAGATTATGGGAGTATGGGATTTCTAGGGCCCATGCCAATATTGGGCCTTAGCGATTCAATGTATCACTGATGACCGATATCTGAAATTGATATACAAACGCAAATTCTTATAATACTCAAAATGTGATTTAAGACAAAGAAGCAAAAATTGCAAAATTAAAACAAGGAAGTCAAATCAGTAACACTGTCAACATAATACTGTAAAGCCACAGATAAATAAGGAAAGGCAAACTTATGCAAATAGAATGCAATGTAAAACAATACTTAAAAATAAAGTTGTTCAAATCTCAAACAGTAGACCTGGATGAATTAAAATGTTCACGCAACAACCAAAGTAACACATTAGTTACTGTACATATTATAGCCTGACCAAACAATTGACCGATGTTAGTTAAACGGTGATAGCTAAAATCAGCCATTCCGATTGTTCGGTCTGCCTCTAGTTTTAATTTGCACATTATTAAGAAAAGACACTGCGTAGTTGTAATTAAAGATTTTCATGTTTGTATTTCAATTGTATTCTCATAAATTATGACTTCATTCTCATATAATTACAACTTTATTCTCGAAACAGTACGACTTTAATCTCGTAGTGCCCAGATTTTTGATTTTTCTTCGTATGTGGCCCTAATACGCCATCGTATGAAACAACTGCGATGGTACAATACAAACAGTTGATTATTGTTTTGATATATATGTATCTATAAGTAAATAATGTTTAGATTTTATTATTTAGCAGTTATTACCACACAAACACAAATAAATGTACCCAAAATTAGTAGTTGAGTACTGATAGCGATTCCTGGGTATTGGTATAAATGTGAAAGGGTACCCATAGGGATATATATATATATATATATATATATATATATATATATATATATATATATTCTTAGACCAGTGAGTTAGAAAACACTCACCCACCTACAATTAAGTAATCTGCCAAATTCTTTCAAACTGACCACACATTGCTGGCTGTTAGTGTTTCACAGCTTCATGGGAAATGGTTTGTGGAGGAAAAAGTATGACTTTGTTCAGAAAAAGTTTTGAAGTGAAAATAAAAGTGAACTGAGTATAAAGTAATTCAGTAAAAGACACATTTTGAAGTATTTTAATTTGTTACCACACACCACTGCTACTGTGAGTAGTACTTGTGTAATACTGTGCATAGATTTGTGTAGTATTATCTTCAGTTTTGTGTGTACAGTGTGTAGGACTATGTGTGGTGTTATGTAATACTGTGTTTAATGCTGTGTTTAGTACTGTAGTTCAGTCTGTGTACACCACTGTGTATTTTGTAATGTTTAATGAATAATGTGTTGTATAATGTAGTATTGTCTAGTACTGTATGAGGTACTGTGTAGTGTTGTTGTATATTGTATAGTACTGTGTGTGTAGTGTGTGGTACTGTGTGAAGGAGTTTTCGGTGTGTGTTTCTGAGCTTAGATGGAGGATGCAGTTACCATGGCGACGCCGCCTCTGTTCTCTCCTTGTGTGTGGGGCTCTGAGTCAGGCTATGATAGGCTGGGGTAGTAAGTGGGCGGGGCTTCTGCTGGGTCTCTCAGATGAGGACAGAGAGACGAACAGACCCTGCTCGTCTTCCTCGCTGCTCCCGCCGCCCGTCAGACGCCACCGAGAAGCTCCGAACCTTCATCATCATCATTGTCGTCTTTGGAGGAAGACTCCTGGGAGCCCTTTGACCCCTGGGTCACCATGGCAACGGTCATCTGCACCCGCTTCACTGAAGAATATCAGTTGTATGAAGAGCTGGGCAAGTGAGTCTTCATCATCCTCTCCATCTGTGTTTGTGTGTGTTTTTGTACCGAACAAACTTAATCCATCAGTGAGATGTTTGTGACACACACACACACACACACACACACACTAAATAAGTGACATAAACCTGTTTTGGTTGATGCTGTGGATTCTTTTCAGCGGCTCAAGAATCAAAGTCAGAGATGGACGAGTGTATCACTTCAGTGACCCTGTCCCACTCACCGCCCACACACACACACACACACACACTGATAACGTCTCTTACATAATGGGCTGGTGGGTGGCAGATTGCTGCTCTCGGAAGAAGAAATACGGGCTGTAAAATCCATAATCCTATTGGTATCCATCCCTTGTTTCAGATAAAACAAGACAAGCTCAGACTGGATAAGATGTGAAAAAATCAGACACGACAAATCAATATAGTATTTATTATTGAAGAAAAGTCACTCTTTGATCTCTCACTGAACATCCCACAATGCATCTGGTCTATCTTTTTTACAGCTGAGGGTTCAGGTCCATAATGTTGGTTCAGGGTTCGTTGGACTCTGACCTGTTGGTTGTGGGGGTCTGGGGCTGATTGGTTCCTCCTGTGTTTCCCAGGGGAGCCTTTTCAGTGGTGCGACGCTGCGTGAAGGTCCTGTCGGGTCAGGAGTTCGCCGCCAAGATCATCAACACCAAGAAGCTGTCAGCGAGAGGTGAGGATCTAAGGGAGGACTTCAGAGTACATCAATGTGCCTCTGTGGGGGAAGTCACATGAGATTGTCCCCAAGAAATCTTAGCCACGCCCCTTCATGACAGATGGCAGAAATTCTTACAGAAATGGATTTTTCCACTCTGAATACACACTGGGTTATAGCTGCACTGATCAGTTAAGGTTTTTCAATCAGTTTTTACACGAATGAACCAATCCTCGCTGCTCCTCGAAGAAGGCGTGGCCTCTGACATCCATCATTCATTAAAAGAAGTCGAACAATCCCTTTAAAGAAACCTGATTTGAATCTACACTCAGAGGAAAAGGCTTCAGAACCAAACTCTCGAGTCATTAAACATCATTGTTGCGTCAGTTCTCCCAGTTTAACCACTGAGCAGTTGACATTTTTCATTTAACAATGGGTTTAAAACTATGCTAATGCTCTAAGGAAATGAAAATGAACAGCGTTGCTGTCATCAGTAAGTCAATGGGTCCATGAGTCACTGTCATAGAGTGTGTTAGTGAGTCAGTGTGGTAATAAATCACTGAGTCTCTGTCAGTCAGTGAGTAAGAGATAATCAATCAAGCAAGAAAACTCCAGACACTTACTGTGTGAGTGTGAGAAAAAGTGGTAAAAAGGGTTCAAAGTGCCAATATTGGAACAATTAATTTAATCTGGCAAATAATGGGCATGACAAAAAAAAATACGCATGAAATATGGTGAAAAGAGGAGGAAAAGTAGTGGAAAGGGTTTATACGTGCTGAAATTGTCTTGAAAGTGGAAAAAATTGCAGAAAAAGCATTGAAATTTGATAGAGTAGTGGATCAAACGGGCATTAAAGGGAGCAAAAATATGGCAAGAAAAAGTGATTAGGTTAAAATACAGCAAGTTTGGTGTAGTTGCAGAAAAAAGGTAAAAATAAGCAAAAATGGGCTCAAACTTTTGAGTTTCTTGAAGGCATCTGACGACCCCCTCCCAGTGTCTTGCGACCCCAAATGGGGTCCTGACCTCAAGGTTGAAAACCCCTGTCATAGAGGACATTTCTTTGTGTTTTTTATATTAAAATATTTCTTTTGTCCTGTTGATGTAACCATGAGCACACATTTAATCCTTTTGTGTGTGTGTGTGTGTGTGTGTGTGTGTGTGTGTGTGTGTGTGTGTGTGTGTGTGTGTGTGTGTGTGTGTGTGTGTGTGTGTGTGTGTGTGTGTGTGTGTGTGTGTGTGTGTGTGTGTGTGTGTGTGTGCGTGCGTGCGTGCGTGTGTGACAGAGGAAAACTGACACCATAATCAATGCCTCAGAAACTTATATCTATTTGATTAAATCAATACGTTGATTATTCTGCCAAACGATGTCAGAGACTCACTATTGTATTTAGTCAGAGTCATTAGTCATTGTCAGTGAATCAGTATCCGTTTTTGAGTCAGTGAGTCAGTGAGTCAGTGGTCTCCGTTACAGACCAGCCCCCTGGTCATTTAGCGCCTCCTCATGGATGCACCAACAGAAAAATATGTTGATAGAGAACGACCTGTTTCTGTATCTCTGAGGATAGTTCTGTTTCTGGTTGCTAAGCAACACCCTGCAAAGTTGTGCTTTCTGACACACACACACACACACACACACACACACACACACACACACACACACACACACACACACACACACACACAGACACGCACACAGGCAGAGAAAATCTGCAGAAATGCCATCACACTGAACAACTCAACATTCAGCTGTGAAACATCTCACCTGAAAGGTTTGAAAGGTTCAAGGAAAGCTATAAATCTAAGAACATCCTCATCATCAACCACCTTGGTGGAAATACATGTGGGCATCAATTAGCGCCTGATGACAATAAGTCTGATATTTACCAACAGTCACATGGTTACAGTTACAATCTATCGGATGTCCTAATGAACTAGAAGCTAGTGTTCTAGTGCTCTAGACCGGTCTTAGTCTCCAGACCAGTGATAATTTGTAAATCATCAGGTCCCAGAACACCGGCCGCACGTTGGTCCTACACTAAGAGAGAGACAAAAATGTCACGGAATAAAAATATTTTTTAAAGCACCTTTTGCTAACTAAGGGCTCTATTCTCCCATGTGCGTAAGTCCAAAAAGCCGTGCAGTAATGCTGTGTGCTATTCTCCCCCTGTACTTAAGTCAGTCGCTGTGCGCCTTCATCCCAGTTACGCACTGGAGCGGCCCTGAAATGTGGGTGTTCCCATACAAATCTGGCTTTACGCTCATTCTCCAGTGTGCGTAAGTCCTTTTCCTCTTATGCGCTTCAAACCCTGGAATAAGAGCAGCAGCTTATCTTAGCTTTGAACTGAGCCTCTGTCTCAATGTCCATGTCAGAACTTTCCCTGTTGTCTCCTTCCCTTCTGTCTGTCGCTGAGTCCTCCTCATGTCCCATGGATAGTTCTCCTCCTGTGTCCTGTCTGTTGGAGACAGGTTCTCCTGCTTTAGCATCTTCGCTTCAGGTGTTGCTACTCGCTACGCTAACTGTTGCAGTGATGCTGCGCTCCTCCACGATTTCCACAGAAACCACCGTGGATGTCTTTACCTCAGGCTTAACTTCACTTATTGGCTTAAAAAAGCTCTTTAAGTCCAACTGCCTTTTTATAGCCATTTTCTACCGTCTTCCAAGATGACATAGGGAAACACTTTTTGCGCAAAATCAAAGTTTAGATGGAGCGTGGGCGTGGCCTGGCTTTCTCCTGTCTTCCACACTCGCGCTCAGTTTTTATATTCATTTTTGTGTGTACAATGACAAAGCTGTCCAAATATAATACTAATACATATATATATATATACATCTTACTCCGGCAGGATCTGGCCCAAATTAAGCTCTGCTCGAGACTGTAAGGTTTTTCTCTCTTCCTTCTTCCCGGTTCTTTTAATTGAACAGCTCGAGGACAGATGACAAGGGTAATTGTATTTCAATGTGGTTTATTTTAGTTATAGTCACAAGTAAAGTTTTGGCAGGCCTGCTTGTTCTACCAGCTCACACGCAGGTGGCGTAACAGAAGGAAGTCTGTGTGAACACGTGATTGGCCGACTTAATCACAAGACAATCCTTGCCTTGTGGCTTTAAGGGTAATTTAAAAATGGTTTCAGTTGTGTTGAGTGTGTGTTGACCAGGCATGTAAAGCAACACAAATCCCTGTAAAGGCAGAGCAATAAAATCTAACAAAGACTGTCTCTCTTCAACATCCTATTTGTGAATACATGTGAGACTTGAGGCCTTTAAAATAGCAAACATCAAAGTATACATACCATTGAAATATAAAGAAATATTTTGCAAGACCACATTTAAAGGTCTGGATTTTCCGTCAAGACCAGCACTGATTTCTGGTATTCTTCAACTTCATTAATGTGGAGAAGAAGTTGGCAATAAATATCTTCAATTAATGCGTTATTCCGCCCATGATGACTGCAACCTTCCCGATGTTGTGAATGAGTGACAGACACTGCTGCACACGACCAAAGGTGGTGAGCTTAATTCAGTTTAGTTGGTTTTGTATTTTTTTCAGGGTGAATTAGATGTTACTTACAGTTTAACTGTTTCTGATTAATTTGTGTTAAATTTTCAATTAAAACCATTGCCATTGGTTCACTGATAGTTCTTCAACCTTGGAAATCTTTTGGGTTGCCCTATTTGTTGCCTGGAGAAATCTTATTTCCAGTCAGAAATACTTCTAAACACTGACTGTACATTCACTTGAAAAATAAACATCTTGTTTTCTGATATTAAAAGTAATTCTGGACTTATCAGTGGCTTTTTTTTTAATACATTCAGGAGTTTGTTCTTTCCAAAAAACATAGTATTTGAGGTTTATTTTACCAAACTCGCCTGTTTACCAGAGTTTTAGCCTCTGAAAAGTCTCTTTTTGACCAACGGGCTGTTTGCTGCCTGCTTATGCATATTCATGGGCGTGTCTATACACTGACTTGCCTGCATGACTCGCTCTGAGGCAGATCAGTGATCACTAAAGCAATTTTCTCTTGCTATCCACACACTGTTGTTATTGTTTTCAGCCAAAAAAACAGCGCATTACAGTAAAACACATGGATATTCAAGCAGGTATTGTGTGAGTCCGTCTTCGCGCTGTGTTCATCCAGCAGCAGTCAGCCGCTTCAAACACTCACCGGAGTTTTAAGCTGCTAATTCACTTTCTTCTCCTCTCATCTTTATTAAATACAGGAAAAGTGCATTTAATTGATAATCATTTGTTTATCACCTCAACCGGGGCGGTTCATAATTCTAGGGACGTCACTAGCATTTTCAATTCAATTCAACTTTATTTGTATAATGCAATTTACAACAAAGTCATCTCAATGCGCTTATCAAAATATAAAATTCATAATAAGAAAGAAAAAACCCAACAAGATCCACATGAACAAGCATTTAACGACAGTGGGAAGAAACAACTCCTTTAACAGGAAGAAATCTCAGGTAGAACCAGGTTCAGAGGTGGCAGCCATCTGCGTGGACTGATTGGGGTTAGTGGACAGAAGGACCAACAGAACAGGATAGAGAGATAGAACATCAGAGTGTCTCAGACTAGTTTAGTCGTGAACCACAGATCAGGAAATGACATCATCAGCTTCACGACACCTGAAACAGAGCAGAGAGAGAAGGACGAGGAGAAAACACTGACTGCAGAAAAACATGATACATTATTATCAAGTCAGCCTGTCTTGGCCTTGGGCCTCACTCCCAGTGGCTGAGTCAGCACTTATTATAAAGGTGATGAATCTCTTCCCGTTTATTGATAACAATGACTCCAAGGTCTGTTAATGCGACGGTTCACACACGAGTCCATGTACGCTCTAGTGTTTAGGTTTATGTTATGATTCAGACCTGTTTATGCAGACAGTAAATCATAACCAGTTCCATTATAATTTGAATCTCTTCCCGTTTATATGCAATCTAACAGTGACTCCAAGGACTGTAAAATGCGACCGTTTACGGACGAGCCCATGTCCAATCTAGCGGTTAAGTTAATGCTATTATACGATTTACGTTTCAGCATATAAGTAGGTTTTGAGTTTAGCCCTAAAGGTGGAGAGGGTCGTAGCATCCCGTAATAAGACTGGATGCTGGTTCCAAAGGCGAGGGGCCTGATAGCTGAAAGCTCTTCCTCCTGTTCCACTTCTAGACACATTAGGAACTTCCAGAAAGCCAGCAAATTGATCTGCCCGGTCATTTGAACCACTCGTTTTTCAGAAGAGGGCAGAGAAGCATCTCAGAGGGCAGAATTATTAAGGATTTCTCAGATTTGCAGGAAGGAAGGCCAATAATACTTTGGGGGTGTTTTTGATAAGGAATTAACATTGTAACAAGGCTAAAATCTCAAAAAAGTTGATTTGCATGATGTCGGACCTTTAGGCCAATTTGTTAGGAGTTGCAGACATATTTTTTCTTTGATTATCAAATGTATTAAAAAAAAAAAAAAAATTAAAACGAAAAACAGAATGTTCTTTAACTGTTGTTAATATTGTCATTGTTTTTTAAATAGATTTTCAAAGTCTCATTCTCAGTTTGTCTCGGTTTTGGTCTTGACTCCCAAAAGTCTTGGTCTTTGCTTGGTCTCGGTCCATTCTGGAATCGGGCAAGTCTTGGTCTCGGGTACTGTGTTCTTGAGCACAACACCACAACCAGCTAATTCTGTTTGGAGAATTTAATGCTAGAGTTGGACCAAACCTGCACTTGTGGAGCGAAGGGGTTAGAAACATTTACTCCATGGCACGCTATCAAAAACAAAGTAATTTGAAAACAACTTGACCAACAAACTTTTCAAGTTGAATACACATATGAGATGTCCTGGATGCCACAATAGCTTTTCATTGACTACATTGAAATTCACTCCCAAGATTGTCCAGTTGTACTCAACACTAGAACAACGACCAGAGCCAACACTTGCTGGACTGTCCACCGCCTCTTTCTTTCATCATGTCTACCAACCAATGATTCCGAAAAAGCAGATCCAATCTAAATCTGGTTTTGGTCACAAAAAGCATAAACATTCAAACTGGTTTGATGAAAACTAAACCAAGACCTAGATTTGGAGACACAAGCAAATCACGGTCCCAGCTTCCACTACCTAACTCCTCTGTTCATCTTTTCTCACATGGAAGTTCATAACCAGCTCCTCTAACAAACCCTAACCTTTCAGGATAATTCATAAAGGAGGGAAGACTTGCACACTGATGCTTTGCTTCTCAAAATAGAAATCCTCATACAACTTACTGTATGTATGGCTTGATTGTCTTCAAGATGGCAGACAAAGATGACTGCAGGATTTACCATGACATTTGTCTTTTGTTTGTCAAAGGCAAAACCCTATCTCTGTGTTTGACAAGCTGCCTCACCTCCTTGTTACACAAAAACCAGTCAATATTAATAGCCTTTATAGACCTTACCAAAGACTTTGACCTCTTGCTCGGTTTGGAGATAGTGGCTACTGAGAAAAATACAGAGTTCTGCCACAGCATGAAGTGGCATTTGGAAATTCAATTAAATTCCACTTTATTTATCTAGTGCCAATTACAACAATGAATTATCTAACAGCGCTTGTCACAGAAAATTAATGTAATTGGAGCAGAAAACTTCTGTTGTAACCTCTTTTACTTCAAAAAGCAAAAAAATATCTGCCCCACAGAGTCAAAATTATGCACAGAACCAATGGAAAACTCTTTAATATCAACCAGTCCAGGGCAAAACAACCAACCGTGGTATTCATGAAGCTACAACACCAATGTACTTCTCTTAGAAAAGACACCTTGGCAGCCGTTGCAACACATACAGTACAAGCAGCTTGGTCCAACAAAATAAAATATACTGAATGCCCAATGTTAGAATCACTCATTTTGTGTGGATTTTAATACAGAATCCTGAATTACATTTATATTTATAGTCAGAAAAAAACAGACTATGTGTTCCAGCAACAAGATAAATCATATCAGAAATGTAGACCCCTCATTCTTGACAAGTTTGCAACTCTTTTGTTTTGAATTTTTCTTTTCAAATTTTCCCACAATTTCACTACCACCAATGAAGATTTGAACAAGTTCTTTATCTAGTCAGTCATTTATCGATACCGATTTCCATGTGAAATGCCAAGAAGGAAACGTCTACACTTACCTCATTATGTGATGTATTTAAATCTCAAGAGGAGCCTCCAACTGTTGTAGCGGTTTTGGATGAATGAGTCAAGCTTTAGGGTTGCTGGTCAGATGCAGACACAGGGTTTATTTGGTCAAATGGTTTGGGGGAACAGTCCGGTCTGGGATTTAGAGGTAAGCAAGCTTTCAGTTTGTGTACCTCAGTGAATCTGCTGCTGTTCCGTGCTCTCAGTCCCTGCGTTTCCATTACCCTTGGAAATGTGCAAAATCTAAATAGCGCAGTAAAAACTAGTAATGGAAACACCTGGATTTTGAAAAAACACTAAATTATTGCTAAAATGTTTGTACGCTTTTATGAGGAGGAATTTCAGATGTTTTGATATTGAAATGTGTCGTAAAAGTGCTATTTTTGCAAATACATGTCACAGAACATGACGTACATGGTCTGTTGGTCACATGACCACTTTTCCTTGAGAAAACATGGTGCAGTACGTGTGGACAGAGAGGAGACCATTTGATGTGAAAAAACAAAGCAATGCAGAGTTGAATGCAGTGTTCTAAGGATGTTCTGAGCTTCCATCTTTCTGCAGCGATGTCTCGCGTGATGAGATTTCATGGAAGTTACTAGGCTCCGGCCAAAACAACCTTCAATGGAAACACGTTCAAAGCACAATTATACTTACAATTAGAAATATCACTTTTATTTTGTAAAAATCTGCAATGGAAACCCAGCTCGTGTTATGTGTGTTGCTGGTAGCTGTAGTCAAAACATAGCAGCGCCTCCTCAGGCAGAGACCTTTGTGAATGCTATCAGTGTACAATGGTATCTGGCCTGCTTAGGGCAGTCTGACCAGAACAACCAGCACTATAAATCAGCGATATGCGTGTCCTACATGCAAATATTGAGGCTTGATTTTAGGCTTTAAAAATAAAAGCATAAAAACACACAATAAAACGGTATAAAAACACATTTAAAACAGTGATAAAGTGCTGACACAGGATTAGTGTTAGTTATTGCACTGGGTTTATGATAAGTTATAGCTTAATGTTAACTCAGCTGTGCCAGTTGAACTTTCTCAATACGACAGAGAACCATGATCTTCAATATCTTTGTCTCCAAAGCAGTATTGCTCCTCACTCTTCAACCTGGGCTACATATAGCAGGCACTTAAAACAACTGCTGGCTTATCACCCAAGATGTCTTTGAAGCATTAAGTCCTGGAAAAGACAGTCATCGTGATCACCCAACACCAGCTCAGGAAGACAAGACGAGTCTTCCCTTAGCAAGTTCTATATTCTGGTTCAAGGTAAACATGCAGCTAAAAGTAGAGCCACAAGGACAACATGGAAACAAATATAAAAAAGTGCCACATTGATCTTTTATTATGGAAAAAAAAGGACTTGGAGAATATTGTCTGTGTAGTTGATACAGTACCAGCACAAATGCAGAAGCGAGAGAATATCAAATAAACACACTAAACCCTTAGCCAACACTCTTTAATTCCCCTGCCCACACTCCAGCAAAAATAAACTGAGCCAGAATCTGTCACTATGCCCACAGGTAGACCCATAAGGACCTTTAAGTGTGTGTGTGTGTGTGTGTGTGTGTGTGTGTGTGTGTGTGTGTGTGTGTGTGTGTGTGTGTGTGTGTGTGTGTGTGCGTGCGTGCGTGCGTGCGTGCGTGCGTGCGTGCGTGCGTGCGTGCGTGCGTGCGTGCGTGCGTGCGTGCGTGCGTGCGTGCGTGCGTGCGTGCGTGCGTGCGTGCGTGCGTGCGTGTGTGCGTGCGTGTGTGTGTGTTTGCTTGCCTCTGTCTGTGTTTGTAAGTTATCCGTCTGTGAGTCTGAGTCCTCTTGGACCGTCTGGGAACCTTTAGAATCAAAAATATGCTGCTTAATTAAAATCAGTCGTACATAATAGGCTTTAACCACAGCATCTTTATGAATGTGTGTGATTTCAGATCATCAGAAATTGGATCGTGAAGCTCGAATCTGTCGTTTACTGAAACACCCGAACATCGGTGAGTATCCTCAGATGCTTTGATTTTAACCGTTTGTTTGTCCAGAATCTCCCAGAGATGCGAGGGCTGTAGGCGAGAACTGACGTTGACATTTTGCTCCCTTACGGAGCAATGGCGCCCCCTACGCTCCATTTTCAGCAAAGTAGAAGGGATTTTCTGTAGTTTTTTTTTTCCTTTTTTAATTGATACCGTTGCAATATTTGTTGCACACTTGGACACAAAAGGGACTTCCAGGCGTGAACGGGTTGTTTTAAGCTTTCTTTTTAATCTAAATAACTCAGAAACACATACATCAGCCGCATGGATGCTCTCGTGGGGACCCCTGCAGCCATTTAGCTGCCCCCGATTTTGCCTGTGTCTATCCTCCGCTTGGTAACCATAATTACCGTCCAATATAAACAGTGCAGCTTTAACCAGACGTTGCGTGTAGCATCACATGATGCTGCTCGTCATGTTTATACCTTGCAACGGATCATTCTACATGCACGCGCACAGATGTGAATACTGTCTGGTTGAAACATGTTCAGGCTTTGAAAAACATCAGCTTCATTCGGGTGGGACGCGTTTGGGCCGTGTTCTCTTGGCCCGGGACGTCTTTTTCGGCCCGATTAAAGCTCAACTGTGTGCATCTTACACGTATGTGTGTGTGCGTGTCCTCCTCACCAATTCAACAAATAACTTTTAGCTTTAAAGTAAGGCTGTAACAAAAAAACAACTTCAGCTTTACTTCACTAAATTTGGCCCTTAGAGAGTTATAAATTTAACAATGTTTTTGCTCGTGCGGCACAAAATCTCCCTATGCGGTGAAAAATTCCAGGTGAGAACCCTGCCTAAACCATTCCTGTTGAAAAAGTAACATCACCACGAAGAGCCACAAATAGAGTTGAGTTTCGCTGCACTTTCAATGTGGAAAAAGATCAACTGACATCATGCAGTAGTGAGATATAGTAGTGAGATGTGGCTCTGCAGGATTAAACTTCAACATTTCCTGCCACCATGCTTTGATTGGAGCTGCCATTAACCTTGAACTGGTATAAAACCAATGAGTGGTGGGCAGGCGTCAGCATCAGGGTTGGGGTCAATTACATTTTTCAATTGCAATTATATTTGAAATTATTCATGTTCAATTACGATTACGAAGACCAGCATTTTTTCCAATTAAAAATAAAATACAATACAATTATTTATTTTACAATTATGTTCTCAATTACTAAAGTTCAATTACAATTTTACTAACTTTTAATTATATTGCGTTGAGATGATTATTTGTGCTTTTGTACGTGTGTATGGTGTCGTTTTAGCATCGTTACATTTACATTTTAGTCCATTGATTATAATATTTTCTGTAAAATATTGGGGGACCAAGCCTTCGCTGCCGCCGCCCCTGGAACTCATTCCCACAACCCATCAAGAAGACAGACTCATTACAGAACTTTAAAACACTCCTCAAAACCCACCTCTTCAAACTTGCTTTTCCTTAACCTTTCTTTTATTTTTATTTGTTTGTTTATTTGCTTTGAGTACCAAAAAAGCGCCATATAAAATGTATGCATTATTATTATTATTATTATTATTATTATTATTATTATTATTATTATTATTATTATTATTATTATTATTATTATGTATTAATATAATTTACTTATCAGTAGCATAACCAACTTAACATCTGCATTGCTTCACCCCATGGAATGAAATTCAGCTGAACATCTGGCCTGGCATCATAGTCCATCAGTTCTGGCCCCTCAATGCTGATTCTGATGAAGTCCTCCACAGTATCAGGCCCTCATATCTGACTTAATCAGATTTTGTATTGAGAAGCCTCTCACGCAGCTGATATTGGGTGGAACCGTGTACACTCTATCACTTTGCTCGGCGCGTTCCTCTCAGTGGGCGTGCACTGTATCTGTTCCCACTTAATGTTCTTGAAGCCAAAATACGGTGCTTAGGGGTGCTGCCATCTTGCAAATTTGACGTCATTTGGAGCCAGAGTCTGCGCAGTAGGGTCCGGCAGGAGGAGCTCTGGTAACACGCCCCGCCCATCTAGCGTACTGCCCTGATGAGTTACGCAGCCCAGCTGCGCCAAGAACTTAAGTATCTTTCTCACTGGAAATTCTACCAACGTCTTGTTCAGATGATCAGATCATAGAGGTTAGGACTAGTAGCTCAAAAAACTGAGCGGAAAAGTTTAATGGCGTCTCGACTTTCCTTCATGACGTAACTGCTTATGTTATTCACAAAGAGAGCTACGCAAGACCCAAGGCTGTCAATCATTGTAATATATGATGTCAAATCCTGTTTTTTCAACCTCAAATAACTTATTTAAAACAAACTTCACAGAAAAATGAGCATTTGAACACAATGTAGGGTGATAATAACTAATGATCACAGCAGAGTTTAGGTTTGGAAAAAAATTATGTGACAAGTATTTTAACTTTACACTTTGATCAACATCCCATCTGTTATCATTGAGGAGGCGGAGTTTATGACCTATACTGCAGCCGGTCAGCAGGAGGAGCTCTAAAAATAAAAGCTTCACTTCCCCATGAGTGCCCGTCGTCCATTGTTATTACAGCTGTCATATAATAAAGCACGGATGGTGTTTACGGCAGCCGATACGTTTTACGTTTTTTGTGTGTAAGCCTCCTCGTGTGTGTGTACTTCATGTTCAGAGCTGTGTTGAAGCTAGAGGAATAAAGCCATCTAAAATCACAAAAAGCCTTGCCAACGATCATTCTACATGGTGTCGGAAGTGTCCGACGCCCGCAGTGAACGAACCACCGGACGGACTGTGCGAAATGGCCAAGTTTAATCCTCCAGAGAGTTTTCCCTTCGACAAGCCGACCGGGTGACCCGACTGGAGACAGCGCTTCGAGCAGTTTAGGTTTGCTACAAAGCTCAACAAAGATGACGGTGAAGTGCAGGTGAGCTGCTTGATTTATGCCATGGGCAGCCAAGCAGAGAACATTTACAAAGCATGCACGTTTGCCTCTTAGGATGAGCACAATAACTTTGCCGTCGTAGTGAGGAAGTTTGATGAATACTTTTTTCCCACGGAGGAACGTGATTCACGAACGGGCGTGTTTTCACCAGCGTGTTCAGCTTGCAGGGGAAAGGGCTGAGTGTTTCATACGAGCCTTGTATGAGCTTTCAGAGCACTGTGAGTTTGGGGCCAGAGAAGAAAATATTCGTGACAGGATTGTTGTGGGTATACTGGACAAGGAGCAATCCCGCAGGCTGCAGCTGATGGCAGACCTTACACTGGCGCAGACAATACAGACTGTCAGGCAGACGGAGGAGGTAGCAGCACAGATGAGCCTGCAGGGGGAGGCAACGGGGTCGATAGGAGGTGCAGTTCAGACGGAGAAAAGTCAACTGGAAACCAGCGGCAAGTCACACACGGAAAAAGGGGGAGGAAAAGAAAGAAAATGTAGCAAATGTGGGAAAAGACAACATAACAGTGAGGAAAAATGCCCAGTAGAGAAAGCTACATGTCATGAATGCCACAAGATGGGGCACTGAGTATGTCGTAGTAGCAAAGCCATGAATGAGGTCACTGAGACTTGAGGAGCAGAGCAGACCTCATATTTCCTAGGTTCAGTGTGTGAGGCTAATGATAAAAATGATCAATGGACTGTGCAACTACACATTGATTCAACTCCAATACAATTTAAGATTGATACAGGGACTGATGTCACTATAAGAAGTGAAGACATGTTTTGTGCACTGACCCCAAAAAGAACACAGGAACCACCTGATATTCCACTAGATGGTCCTGGAGGTGAGCTGTTATGTCTGGGTCGCTTCAATGCAACAATTAGTCGAAAAGGAGAGGACTATCCATTCACAGCTTACGTAGTCCGTGGACCCGGGCGTTATCAGTGAGGATGAACCTGGTGAGACGAGTGGATGAGGTAAAAACAGACTGCAGTCATCTGAAGGCCTACGGTGAGCATGGCACACTTAAAACCGAGCCTGTGAAAATAGAGCTAAAGGAAGATGCTGTTCCATACGCTGTATACGCGGCACGTCGTGTCCCTTTTCCTAAGCTGCAGAAAGTGAGAGATGGGACAAATCTCTGGTGTCATTGAGCCTGTGACACAACCTGCCAAATGGTGGGCACCTGTGGTCCCTGTGTGGATTTAACAAAGCTGAATAAGTCAGTACAGAGGGATCACTTCACCCAGTGGAGCTAGAGTGTTCTCTTCTCTCGACGCAGCCAGCTGCTTCTGGCACTCCACCATGAGAGTTGCAAACTGACTACGTTTATAACACCATTTGGCAGATACTGTTTCAAGAGATTGCCCTTTGGAATAACGAGGGCGCCGGAGATCTTCCAGCAGAAGATACTGGAGACACTGGAAGGACTGGAAGGTGTAGCAGTCTTCATGGACGACATCTTAGTCTACTGGAACTCGATGGAGCAACACAACGGACAACTCGAAAGAGTGCTACAACGAATCGAGTCAGCTTTAACCCTAAAGTTAAACAAAGAGAAATGCTCTCGCAGACAGAGCCAGCTTCAATTCCTGAGTCATCTCATCGACCAATCAGGGATCAGACCTGATCCAGATAAAGTGGAGGCCATTCACCAGCTGCCGAGACCTGAAAATGTGCAGGATCTTAAAAGACTCCTAGTCATGGTAAATTATTTGGGGAGATTTGTCGCATCCCTCGCCTCGGTAGGACAACCGTTGTATGAGCTTCTAAACAACAAAAACGTGTAGATCTGGGGCCCGCCACAGGAGTCAGCTTTTAATTACATTAAAAGGATGCGGACAGATGCCTCGGTTCTCGCCCTCTACGATGGCACACTGTCTACAGCTGTTTCTGCCGACGCTAGCAGTTATGGACTAGGAGCTGTACTACTCCAACTACACAGAAAAGAGTGGAAACCAGTCTCATTTTGCTCCAGGCGCCTATCTGAGGCTGAAACACGCTACGCCCAGATAGAGAAAAAATGTTTGGCTGCTGTGTGGGCGTGTGAAAAGTTCGATAAATACCTGTGCGGCTTGAATGAATACAGACTTGAGACAAATCACAAGCCACTAGTGCCACTCATTACCAGCAGAAGCCCCGACAACATTCCCCTGAGGTGTCATTGTCTTCTAATGCGTCTCATGAGGTACAAACCAGTGGCTGAATATGTGCCTGGGAAAACTCTCCTCATCGCTGACACACTGTCTAGAAGCCCCCAAACCTTCACTAAGGAAGAGGTAGACACTCAAGATGAGGCAGAATGTTATGTAGCAGCAGTAATACAGGGCATTTCGGCCTCACCAAGCAGAATGGAGAGCATCAAAGCGGCCACTGCAGCTGACAGTGAATTCGGTCCATCATTAAAGTCACAAGAATGGGATGGCCAGAACATTGTGGAGACCTTCCTCTTCACACCCGAGCATACATGAAGGTGAAGAATGAGCTGTCAGAAGCCGATGGCCTGCTTATTCATGGGAACAGGATTGTCATCCCACGTTCACTGAGAGCTGACATCTTGGAAAGAGAACATGACAGACATCAGGGGTTAAAAAAAGTGTAGAGAGAGAGCAAAATCATCAGTATGGTGTCCTGGACTCTCTGCAGAACTAAAAAACACTGTGATGTCGTGCTACACATGTCAAGAACAAAAGCGAGCACAACAAAAAGAGCGGCTCATCTCTACATCCCTACCCAACCGTCCATGGAAAAGAATAGCTCTCGACCTCTGTGAACACAACATAATAAACTATCTTGTTGTGTCAGATTATTACTCAAGATTTTTCGAGGTGCTCCAACTGCCATCCACATCCAGCACTCAGGTTGTTCAGAGACTTAAAGCAATCTTTGCAAGGTTTGGAATCCCAGATGAGGTGGTGAGCGATAACGGTCCTCAGTTTTCCAGTATGGAATTTCAGGAACTGGCCAAACAGTTGGACTTTCAGCACATCACACCCAGTCCTCATCACCCTCAAGGGAATGGCCATGCCGAGAAAGCAGTACAAACTGCTAAGGATCCATTCATAGCGCTGATGTGCTACATATCAACTCTCTGTACCACCACGGGAGTCAGCCCAGCAGAACTCTTAATGGGGAGGAAGATAAGAACAACGCTCCCCACTCTTGAAAAGAATCTGCAATCCAGGCAGGAAGATGGTCAGACAAAAAGACGAGGAGCAGAAAGAAAAACAAGCTTTTTATTACAATCGTCGTCATGGAGTCTGACATCTGCCACCACTTTGACCAGGAGATGCGGTTTTCACCAAGTTATATCAGGAAAAGGCCTGGGTGTTACTCCACGGTCGTATCTAATCAACACACCACAAGGAGCGGTGCTGAGGCGGAACCATTGTCACCTCTGGGCAGCTGTTCCGGTGCATCCTGCTCCGATCACCTCTCCTGCTTCAGTTGATGATGCTGAAGAGTCGTCTCGGCCAGTGGCGTTCGTCAACCCAGAAACTGTCTCTTCTGTGCCGAGTGAGGTCACGTGCAACACACCCACACCGACTTCAGGACAATTTTGATCCAGAGCTGGTCGAGTGTACAAACCAGTTACCAGGCTTGACCTGTAGACAGACACTGGAGTGTCAGTCATATGGCCTTTGGGGGGGAAACCAGGGTTTGTGTGTGTGAATAAAAAAATTAAAAAAAGAAAACAAAAGGATGTAAAAGATGTTTTGAAAAGATACTGTGTAAAAGAAAATGGCAATGTTTCTGCTTGGGTTGTGTTTGAAGAATGTGGTTAAATGTGCCTTATGTTGTGTTATTGGAAATAACATGGGGAGATGTCATATAATGGTTGTGTAAAGCACGTGTTTTTTTTTTTTTTTTTTTTTTTTTTTTTTTTTTTTTTTTTGTTTTTTTTAAAGGATTTTTTTGGCTCTAGTGGCCTTTATATGACAGTTGCTTGACAGGAAAGGGGTCAGAGTGAGCAGGGAATGACACGCAGGAAAGGGTCCCAGACCGGGAATTGAACCTGGACCCGCTGCAGGTGAGGAACTATAGCCTCTGTACATGGGGCGGGCGCTCTACCCACTGAGCTAAACACCGCCCCGTAAAGCACGTGTTTACAACAGCTGTTACTGTTTACGGCAGTGAGCTACTTTACGGCAGCCAATACGTTTTACGTTTTTTGTGTGTAAGCCGGACTCCTCGTGTGTGTGTGTGTGTGTACCTCGTGTTATAAGCTGTGTGAAGCTAGAGGAATAAAGACATGTAAAACCACAAGAAGCCTTGCCATCGATCATTCTACAACAGCCTATGGTTATTGCCCTCCCGCCCCAGGTCCGATAAGCGCACCCCACATGAGCTCCGTTACTCCGCACAGCACACTCTACCACCCCCACCCCACTCCACTCAGCGCGTCCCCGTTTCCTCCTTTGGGATTTTCAAAATAAGGTCACCCTACGCACTCGCACAAATGTGACCAGATAAAATTTTTACTCGCACACTGAAAAAATTCTTGCATATGCTACCAATTTGATCGCAGTCTCGAGCCCTGTCACTTTACTTGAAATTTTATACATAATAATATTTTATTTAAAGGTGCTTTTCAAGAGAATCAAAGACACTTAACAGGTTAAAAACAACAGCAAATACAGTGATTAAAACAAAGAATATAAAATCAAAAAGAGAAGAAAAAAAAAGAACATCAGTAAAGAAAAGGCAGGAAACAGGCATACATGTGTCATTAAGGCGTTCACTAAATCATGGCACCTTTGGAGCTATGTTGGCATTGTTTGGGTTTAAACTTGTCCATTCCTCATCTACTCTATGGACAATATGTCTGTTGACTGATAGATCTGATAAATCCTCCCACTGACAGGACACACACACACACACACACACACACACACACACACAATATGACTTGTAATGCAACTGCTAACCAAGCAGAGCACTGTGTGGGCCGCTGACACTTTATAGACACGAGGAAGTGTTATATAACTGTGTGTGTGTGTGTGTGTGGGTAGATAGTTTTGATGCTTTCACCTATGGACACTGTTGCCTAGCAACGCACACACGTTAATACCTGTGTATGAAGCACTTAGGGAGAAATAATCAGGTTTTCGCTCAGAAGAAGGAAAAAAAACACCTACACGCTGTGTCTCTGTGTTTGTGTGTGTGTGGGTGTGTGTCGTATTATTCTACACAATATATGCAGAGAGCTCACTCAGCAATGCAGTCAAAGATGGAAAGTATCATCAGTCTGTCTGTAACTGTCTGTTCCTGTATCCAAAGTAATCGCCATAGTAACAAGTGTCATCATCTGATTGGCTCTCACAGTCTAAACTTTTTGGTTTCTTTCAGTTCGGCTCCATGACAGCATTTCAGAGGAAGCTCATCATTACCTGATCTTTGATCTGTGAGTTCCACTCTACATTACACTGTTCTATTCTATTCTATTCTATTCTATTCTATTCTATTCTATTCTACTCTACATTACACTGTTCTATTCTATTCTATTCTATTCTATTCTATTCTATTCTATTCTATTCTACTTTACATTACACTGTTCTATTCTATTCTATTCTATTCTATTCTATTCTACTCTACATTACACTGTTCTATTCTATTATATATTACACTGCTTTATTTATTCCACTCTACATTACACTGCTCTATTCTATTATATATTACACTGCTTTATTTATTTCACTCTACAATTACACTGCTCTATTCTATTATATATTACACTGCTCTATTCTATCTATTCTACTCTACATACACTGTTCATTCTAATATATTACACACGCTCTATCTAAGTTCGACTCTACAATTCACTGTTCTATATCTTTATATATGACCCTACGCTATTCTATTCTACTCACTACCATTTTACACTCTGCCTATTCTATTATATATTACACTGCGCTATTCTATTCTACTCTACATTACACTGCTCTATTCGATTAGATATTACACAGCTTTAATTTATTCTACTCTACATTACAACTGCTTTATTCTATTCTAATTTTACTCTATTCTACATCACACTGTTCTATTCTGTTATGTATTACACTGCTCTATGCTATTCTACTCTACATTACACTGCTCTATTCTATTCTATTCTATTCTACATCACATCGGTTCTATTCTGTTATATATATTCTACATTACACTATTCTATTTTATTATATTCTACTCTAAATCTTTAACACAACTCTATTCTATTCTATATTACACTGCTCTATTCTATTGTATTCTATATTACACTGCTCTATTCTATTCTATTCTATTCTATTCTACATCACACTGTTC
Organism: Gouania willdenowi; assembly: GCF_900634775.1. Taxonomy (NCBI): domain Eukaryota; kingdom Metazoa; phylum Chordata; class Actinopteri; order Blenniiformes; family Gobiesocidae; genus Gouania; species Gouania willdenowi. The sequence goes on along the minus strand of NC_041057.1, from coordinate 32,218,948 downwards.
TATTCTGTTATATATATTCTACATTACACTATTCTATTTTATTAAATTCTACTCTACATTACACTTACACAACTCTATTCTATTCTATTTTACACCGCTCTATTTTATTCTATTCTATATTACACTGCTCTATTCTATTCTATTCTATTCTATTCTATTCTACATTACACTATTCTATTCTAGTCTACTCTACATTACACTGTTCTATTCTATTCTATTCTATTCTATTCTATTCTATTCTACATTACACTATTCTATTCTATTCTACTCTACATTACACTGTTCTATGCTATTCTATTCTATTCTACTCTACATTACACTGTTCTATTCTATTCTATTCTATTCTATTCTACTTTACATTATACTGTTCTATTCTATTCTATTCTATTCTATTCTACTCTACATTACACTGCTCTATTCTATTCTATTCCACTCTACATTACACTGTTCTATTCTATTATATATTACACTGCTTTATTTATTCCACTCTACATTACACTGTCTATTCTATTCTATTCTATTCTATTCTACTTTACATTACACTGTTCTATTCTATTCTATTCTATTCTATTCTATTCTATTCTATTCTACTCTACATTACACTGCTCTATTCTATTCTATTCCACTCTAACATTACACTGTTCTATTCTATTATATATTACAACTGCTTATTTATTCCACTCTACATTACACTGCTCTATTCTATTATATTACACTGCTCTATTCTATTCTACTTACATTACACTGCTCTTATTCTATTCACTCTACATTACACTGTTCTATTCTATTATATATTACACTGCTTTATTTTATCCACTCTACATTACACTGCTCTATTCTATTATATATTACACTGCTTCTATTCTATTCTACCTACATTACACTGTTTATTCTATTATATATTACACTGCTCTATTCTATTCTATCTACTCTACATTACACTGTTCTATTCTATTATAATATACACTGCCTCTATTCTATCTACTCTACATTACACTGTTCTATGCTATTATATATTACATACCTGCTTCTATTCTATTCTAGTCTACTACTCTACATACACTGGTTCTATCTATTATTATATACACTGCTCTATTCCTATTCTTCGACTTTCTACTCTACATTACACTTTTCTATTCTATTATATATTACACGCTTCTATTCTATTCTACTCTACATTACACTGTTCTATTCTATTTAGATATTACACTAGCTTTATCTTATTCCACTCCTACATTACACTGCTCTATCTATTATATATTACACTGCTCTATTCTTTATTCTACTCTACATTACACTGCTCTATTCTATTATATATTACACAGCTTTATTTATTCTACTCTATACATGACACTGCTTTATTCTATTCTATTTTACTCTATTTACATCACACTGTTCTATTCTGTTATGTATTACACTGCTCTATGCTATTCTACTCTACATTACACTGCTCTATTCTTTCTATTCTATTCTAATCTACAGCACTGTTTCTATTCTGTTATATATATTCTACATTACACTATTCTATTTTATTAAATTCTACTCTACATTACACTTACACAACTCTATTCTATTCTATTTTACACCGCTCTATTTTATTCTATTCTATATTACACTGCTCTATTCTATTCTATTCTATTCTATTCTATTCTACATTACACTATTCTATTCTAGTCTACTCTACATTACATTACACAGCTCTATTCTAATCTACTGTATATTACACTGCTCTGTTCTATTCTATTTAGATCTACATTAGGCGAGGCAAATCATTTTTTACCGCAATTTTATTGACAGGGAACTGAATGTTCTTTACATGAATACATTGCAACATTTAGACATGAGTAATAAAATTATAAAACGATAAAATCAAACCTTGTCAGATATAAAACCAGTTTGACCAAAAGTTTGAAAAAATTAACAATAAAAAGTCATGAAGAATCATAAGCAGTAGAGAAAAGAAGAGCTTTTAAAAGAGATGTTTCTGTTCATTTGAGGATTGAGCAGGATTTTGGTAAAAGTTGATTACAATTTGCCAGTAAAAAATGACTTCCATCGTGTTATATACAAGCATGAGAAAACTGCCAACCCACAAATTCAATGAAACTTCTCTTGAATATTTGTAAAGTTCTACTTCCAAAACAATCTGTTGAAATGTTTTTTTTTTTCTTTCTTCTTTTTTTTAAGGTGTATTATTTTGCATGGATGTCAATATTTATGTTTGGATATGATACAGTGATTTAAAATTGCTCTCAATTTCTGGTTAATTTCAGTTAATTAATTGAAAATTTAAATTTTTTGAATATTGCCAAAATTCCTGAAGTTATGTTTCCCATAGAAATTTGTCAGATATTTTACGTCCATTTGCAACCCTACTGATATATCCACAACTAAATTATTTGATAATTTACACAATAATTCATGTTTTCTCTGTCATTTTTACTTTCCCCTGCTGGCCAGATTGGCCCCCGGTCCTTGAGTTTGACACGTGCATTAGATCAAAGCATACCAAGTGGTTAGAATGTCCTAGTCAATGTTCAGACCATCATGCATTCATAAAACCCATAAAACTCTGAGGACTGCTGTTCACAGATGTTCTCCATCCTGTCTGACTGAGCTGCAGTTTCTGTACATGTGCTCAATCCCCAAAGACGAGCGGCTTTGATTGCAGCTAAAGGTGGATCTACAAAGGATTGACTCACTCAAGCTAAATATATCTGCACGCCACACTTTTCACTTTTTTCTTTAATGAAGAATTGGAAAACCCCCATGAATGAGTTTCCTTCCACTTCACAAATAGGCGTCCCCTCGTGTTGGTCTATATCACATAATATCCCAATAACATACCATTACTTTTGTGATTGTAATATGAGAAAATGTGGGATAGTTCAAAGAGTATGGATGCCTTTACTAACATCTCACTGATGTATTCTGGACCAAACCCATTCATAGATTTATACACCAGCAGCAGAACTTTAAAGTCTATTCTGAGGCTGACTGGGAGCCAGTGGAAAGACTTTAAACCTGGACTAATGTGCTCTGACCTCTTTGTTCTGGTTCAGACCCGAGCAGCAGCGTTCTGAACCAGCTGTAGCTGGTGAAATGTATATCTGATATTCTGCTGAAGGTTAAAGGTGCGTTCACACTGAAAGCAATACTGGCGACGAGATCACATTCCAAATCAATGTCTATAAGAGACGCCACTCATCAATTCCAGCGACTCAATCGGACAATCTAACTCTGGTCCCCCCGACGTCAAATATGTGCTTAGTTTACGGATAGAGTCTGAAATGGGCCCTCGGTCATTGGATGGAATTATGATCCACCTTGAACACGGAGTATTTTATTTTGAAAATAATCCGAATATTTTATTCTATGTCTATGAACTAATTCCTGTCCTGCACAGGCATATTTGAGCTGTATATTTGCTGCAGAGGGATCTAACATGCTGGAGCAGATTCAGATGTGGTGGAAAATGGGGGTGAGTCGCTGGAAGTTGCTCAAAGTTGAACAGTTTGAACTTTTCAAGCGACTTCAAGTGACGTGTCGCGACATCCAATCACCAATGAGTTTCTATAGCGTAACTTCCCTGGTTGCCACATCAATGGTCACCGATGAAATGAGCAAAAAGCGTGACTATGTTCAAGCGACTCATCACCGGCGATTTAAACAACTATAGTCGCCGAAGTCGCGTTTGTTGTGAACACACCTTAAGAATTGACTCAGTTGGTTGAAGACTTACTGATGTTGGACATGAACTGAAGGTTGCTGATTGGTCTATAGTTATAGTTATAGAGGCATCCAGTGTTCTCTTTTTGAACAGAGGTTTCACAGTAGCTACTTTTAGGGATTCTGGTATGGAGCCTTACTGGAATGAGCAAATAATTATCTGAGACAAATTTGCCACAGTTGACATTACAACAGCTTTAAAGAAGTTTGAGGGTATCGTCAATGTGTCAGTTTAGCTGCTGAATGGGTTCCTATATTATTTCATAGATAACTGTGATGAGTTGTTAAAGACTCATCTGTTGGGGGTCGAAGCTGTTTAAGCTTTTTGTTATTTTAGGTTTATGCTGGTGTTTATGTCTATGTTATGGGCTGTGTTTTATTACTCAAATGTGGAGCAAATTCATTACATTTACTCAGAGGATATAGACAGAGTACACAATATGATATGATTGATGATAATGGGCTCACGATAATAACAATACGATGCGAAATATTGGAAAAGGAAAGAAGTCCAGAAAAAGTGGTAAATGGACTTGATTTATATAGTGCTTTTATGCACTCCCTTCTACCAAAGATACTCTGGGGGGAGTTCAGTTGAGTTTACACACTCCAGTACAGTCATAATAATAATAATAATAATAATACATTTTATTTAAAGGCGCCTTTCAAGGTACCCAAGACTAAAGAAGGTGGACAATAATGGAAGTTCAGTGGAAGAGCTGCCGTGAGGGAGAAGGCTAGTTTAAACAAATGGGTTTTGAGTTGGGATTTGAAAGTGGTGAGTGAATCTGTGTTTCGGAGGTCAGGAGGGAGTGAGCTCTAGAGCCGGGAAGCAGAGCGACTGGGGGGACACTGAGGTGGATAGAAGAGGATGATCTGAGTGAGCGAAAAGGTGTGGCAATGTGGATGAGGTTGGAGAGGGATGAGGGAGCCAGATTGTGGATGGCCTTAAAAGTGAGTAGTAGTATTCTGTAATATATGCGATGTGTGATGGGTAACCAGTGGAGCTGCTGGAGGACGGGTGTGATATGGTGAGTAACGGGGCTCCTGGTGATGATCTTGGCTGCTGAGTTCTGGACGAGTTGAAGTTTATGAAGGGGTTTGTTGTGCAGACCGAATAGGAGGGAATTACAATAATCCAGATGGGAGGTGACCAGACTGTGCACGAGTATGGCAGCAGTGTGAGGTGTGAGAGATGAGCGGAGGCGGTTTATATTGCGGAGGGGAAGGTATGCAGACGGTGTGATGTTATTGATATGAGAAGTGAATGATAGAGTACTGTTGAGGATGACACCCAGACTGTTAACCTGATGAGAGGGAGAGATGGATGAGTTGTTAATGGTTATAGAAAAACTGTCAGCTTAG
>NC_041057.1:32203854-32208854 GCF_900634775.1 Gouania willdenowi | reverse complement strand
GATCGCCTCTTACAGCAGATCAAAAGCTGGAGCCTACGATGTAGGTCATATGACTTGATGTGAAACCTAATTTCTGCTCAGCCTGGTTCTCATGTTTGTGTCTTTGCTTCTCAGTTTCCGTCATCCTGAGTGGGACACAGTGACCCCAGAAGCAAAAGATCTGATCAACAAGATGCTGACCATCACCCGGCGAAGAGGATCACAGCTGCTGAAGCTCTGAAGCATCCCTGGATCTCTGTGAGTGGAACCTCATCACTGTGAAGGTCTGTTTATGATGATGATGATGATGGTGATGAATGAATCCTCCTCTCTCCTCAGCATCGATCAACAGTAGCGTCCTGTATGCACAGACAGGAAACTGTGGAGTGTCTGAAGAAGTTTAATGCTCGTAGGAAGCTGAAGGTGAGCGCTTTAACTCTTTCAAAATAAAGTGTACTTTGGTGCGGTGTCTGAAGTGTCATTCCTGGTGTCTTCAGGGAGCCATTCTCACCACCATGCTGGCCACCAGGAACTTCTCTGGTAAGAGCTGCATGTTACCCTCTGCTGGTGGGAGGGATGATGACAGTAGTGTGATGAATGGACACCAGGGGCCTCATTTATCAACCTTACGCTCAGATCTCTGCGTACGACCAAACCCACGCAGGCTGGAGATATTTATCAATTTTGACGTGATCGTACGCTACGACCAGATCTCACGTCAGATCTGACCTCGTGTATGAAAAAACCTGAGTGGATTTGTGGCGCGGCAGCAAAAGTCACTGAGTCTGAATATAATTATTAAACTACCCTCTGTTTCATTGAAGCATAAGCAGACACATATAACAGATAAAAAACGATTATTAAAACAAATGAAACAAAATAAAAAAATTTTTTTTTAAAAGCTCACATTATTACTAAGCGTGTAGGAAAACACTGATTTGGTGATATATCGCAATTTTTCACCACGCGATCATCTTATCGATCTAGAAAATGTCCAAATCATATTTTTTTAACAACAAAACATGTAATTGCGCTAACATGCTAATTTGCATTGCGTCACCCTGTTAAAATAATTGCCTAATTCATTTTTTCAAGTTTTTCAGGAAACACAAAAAACCAAAAGTGTAACACACTTGACATAGGCCATTATCTTAAAGGGGTAAAATCACATGATCTGATCAACTGAGGATGTAGGATATTTTACTATAGGTGGCCGGCATCACGAGAAGATGATTTAAGGAAAAAAACAATTTTGACTAAAAATGACTTAGGCGATTATTTTAACAGTGTGATGATTGCATGTAAATGCCCGTTCTCTAGGTGTCAGTGAACCAGACCTTGTTAAACTACCTCACTCCTCAATGCATTTTAGTTTGGAAGTTGATTGCACTTTATTTCCATAAAACATAGTGGGCACTTTTATAGATGTATGTGGTTACTTAACTCGTGGTCATACCAGCCTGTGATTGTTAGATCTCTGAAGCTAAGCAGGTCTGGGCCTGGTTAGAAGGTGGATGGGAGACCACCAAGAATGGATGGGAGACCACCAAGAATTCCAGGTGCCACAGTGGGGGACCATCACCCCAGTGGTATCTGTCATTGTGTCCATGGGCACAATGACGCACTATGGCAGCCTTGCTTCTATCAGTCTGCCCCACGGCAGCTGTGGCTACAATAGTAGTTTACCACCACTAAGTGTGGCGTGAAAGAATAATCCCTTAATTCTGTAAAGCGACTTTGAGTGTCCAAAAAAAGCACTATATAAAATTGATGCATTATTAACACAATCAGAAACTGTTGTAGAAGCAAAAGTTAAACTTTTTAGAAAAATGTAATTTGACAGTTTGATAAACATGCATATTTTTGATAATGGTACTTGAATTACAGTAAATTAATCCATTTACTTGTTCTCGCAAGTTTATTTTAAGACTTTTTTAGGATTTTGTTAATTTATTTTAATGTGTTATTTATTGCCTCAAGCGTGTGAACAACTGAGGCCGATAAACAGAATATTTCTGTTTGTCTGTCCAGGATCTCTGCCATGATGAGGTTTGATCACAGCACGCACGGTGGGCACACGCTAGCCTCACTCGACCACTTTTTTCTTGACCTAATTGTAAAGAATTACAACATCAGGTCACCAAGACAAATTCCTTGTGTGTATTCATACACTCTTGGTCAATAAAGTTGATTCTGATTCTGATTCTGAGATAACTATTACACTTTCATTTATCTTGATCAGTTAGCAGACATAAGCTTTTTGGCTGTGGATGAATCAAATATCAATTTAAATCAACATTAGGCATTGGTTAAGTCAGGAGAATTTTATTCATACCTCAGCCAGAGTCTGTTCCTGTTCACCAACACTGTTCACTGCCTCCGTTATTCTCTTCAGAGCGTTTTTATGACCTCCTTTAATTCCAGTTTTCACACGTCCAAAACACTTATCTTTGTTTTTCTTTACCTCAGACGTGAAGATGCCGATTTTTATCTCCAAGAAGTTTCTTCCCTTGTCAGTCTTTGTTTGACCTCAGTGGGCGGGGCATCAGAACCAGGAATATTTGAAGGCGTAACATGTTAATGACTGATCAAATGATCAAATTCAGCTCTTGAATTTATCAACACCTGTTCATTCATATGCTGGGTTGGGTCAAATACGAATGTTTCATTAATCACACCTTGGTCCAAATGTGCTTCTGTTAAGGTTGATAAATGAGGACCCATGAGTTTAGATAATTAGCCTTCCTCACCAGGAGGGACATGTTAGCTCAAATAGGAACAACCTGAACAGTCTGAAGGAATAAAGCAGCTACATTCATACATTCAGACCATTTAGGTTTGTTTTCATTCATGTGATCATGTTAACCCTGAATAAAGTTACCTCTCAGTTCATTATTTGTTTTCCTTTCTTTCCAATTTACATTACAAGTTTCCTTAAATTGATCAAGTAGTGTCTCCCTTTAATTAATCCGGAATACATGTTATTTTTTGTTTTTTTGTTATTTGTTTTTGTTCTTACTTATGCCTCTGAATAGGAAAAATAGTTTTTTTTGTTGGTGTATCCATTTAGTTTTTACTCTACAATCCTGTAACTTTTTTTTCCGTCTTTGTACGTGGGTTAAAATATTCCATTTCCTCAAGTTCTTTATTTTTTTCATTCAGGAAATTGTTCTTCCTCTTTGTGTTTCAGAGAAGTAGGAAATCCTGTTCCCAGTGATAGTGATTCATTGAATAGAATGAAAGATGACATCTGTCCTAAAGTCTGATTATAAATGCTGGTGCTCCACGATTGGTCAAAGTGGACTAAAAGTGCAGTATAAGTGACCTCATTCTCAATAACCAGGTTATTTTTTGTGTGTATAAGCCAATCACTAATCACAGCCTATAAGAGGAAAGTACAGGTTTACTGTAATAGATCCTGAGACTCTTGAATTGTTGGACCAGGTCTGGAATGGCTGGTCTCAAAGTGTGTGTTGTGTGTTCATTTTAAGGGTCATGTGACCTTCGACCTACAGGCTTTGTGTTCAGTAGCACAAGGAAATCCACCACAATCACAGACCTTTAACAAGTTAACACTGTGTGTGTGTGTGTGTGTGTGGTGTGTGTGTGTGTGTGTGTGTGTGTGTGTGTGTGTGTGTGTGTGTGTGTGTGTGTGTGTGTTGTTGTTGTCAGTCTAAAGATAGAAAGACCAGCTCTAATCTGAACTCAGTCTACATAGTGTTTCTCTGTCTGTGGACATTCAGGAATGTAGGAACCCTTTCTGTCTGTCCCTGTCTGTCAGTGTATGTCTGTCTGTCCCTGTCTGTCAGTGTATGTCTGTCACTGTATGTCTGTCAGTGTATGTCTGTCAGTGTAAGTCTGTCAGGAGTGGCAAAAGTACTAGTCCTCAGTACTCAAGTAAAAGCCACTAAATGTACTTCAGTAATAAAGTCAAAAGTAAAACAAATGTCCCTTCAATATTAACAGATCAACAAATCAAATTCCATATATTTTATTTTTTTTAAGAACTTTTTGAAAACTGATAAACTATTAAATCTGTTACTTTTGAACACCTGAGGAATTTAGCACTCCTAATAAATACTATTTGTAGATAAAATGTGTCAAGGAAAAAAAAAATGCAAATGCTCAATCAAACCCAGAACAGCTCAATCTATCAAAGTTTTTCATTTAGCCTCAAGAGAATCATGTTCTCCAGATGAGTCTTAAAAGTAACGAGCTCATTTTTAAAATGTAGGGAGTAGAAAGTACAGATATTTGTTTTTAAAAAAGTAAGGAGCAAAAGTGAAAACTCACCAAAAAATAAATACTCAAGTAAAGTACAGATACCAGAAAAACTACTGAGGTACAGTAACAAAGTATTTGTAATTTGTTACTTGTCACCTCTGATCTCTGTCTGTCTCTCTGTGAACGTTCAGGAATGTTGGAACACTTTCAGTCTTCAGTTGCTCCTAAATTTAACCTCTCGCTGACCAGTAGTCACGCTGAGAACTCGTTGCATTTGTCACCTCCTCGATCCAAAGATAAGATCTGTTTACTTCTGTGTTTCTCCCCTTTGACTGAGCCACACCACAGGCAGAGCCTAAGGGCACATGGTCTCCGGGTTGTCGGCACGATGCCTTCTCTGCTCTTCTCCGCCTTTGTTCCGTTTTTTCTGACTCTGCTGCTTCTGCTTCTGTTTGTCTGCATCCCTCGATCAGGTGGAAAGAGCAGCAAGAAAGCCGATGGAGTCAAGGTACCAACAACTCTTGTCAATACACAAGGGTTTAGTCGGGTTTGGCTTTTTGGTTCATAGAGATACAAACACCTTCCATTAATAGATCATCCCTCCAGGATCTTAATGCCTATTTTTTGTGATTATTGTAGAAAATGTTATACATTCGTCAAAATTTTGTGAATTTCTTTAGATAAAATTGTCGTTTTTTAGAGTTATATCAAACAGTTGACTTGTTCTAATGTTGATCACTGTATAAAAATCTTTTCTGCTCGTTGGAATCCAGCCTCAGCTAGAATGGACTGATCCA